>NW_025423263.1:1375463-1471567 GCF_020497125.1 Mauremys mutica | reverse complement strand
GATCGCAAGCGTGAACTATCAGGCCACGTTGGTGGAGCTGCGGGGGAGACAGACAGACACAGGTGCGCAGCCTCGTTGGGAGCCAGGGGCACACTGGTCCGCCTGGCCGCCATGTGCTACCAGCGTGCCCTTTCCTATTGGGTGAGTGTTGCGCCCATGCTGTGCTCCACAGGAGCTCCCCTGCCGATGCGCCCCACTAACAACTCTTCCACCACAAATGGCCACAAGTGCTGGTGGCACACACACTCTCGCCCAGCACACCCCTGCCCACAGCCCCAACCCATAGCTGCCCAGCACCCCACACAAAAACCCCCACTCTCTAGTTTCCCAATACACACTGATTTCCCCTCCCTTCCTTCCTCCCTCCCAGTGCCCTTCCCACAGCCCCACACCATAACTGCACAATGCCCCACACAGACCCGCAGTGCCCTGTCACACACAGATCTCCCCCATAGCCCAGCACCCTGTTTTTTCACTCTTGTTTTTTCAAGACCCAAAGGGAGAAATCCCCTCCCTCCTCCTACTCCATGGGAGGAGGGAAGCGGGGATTGAGCTTCTCTATGAATAGCTCCAGTGCCTGATTCTGCTTGAACTTACTTTTCCTGAAAGAGGCACCATTTTTCTCAGTTTTACCGTCACCCCTGGGGTTCTGAATAACAGCAGTGAAACTGACCAAAGCTGCTAGTGCTTGGCAGCATTGTGAGGCGGAATAGAAGCTCTGGAACTGCCAGTTTGCAGACTCAGGAAGACAGGTCTGCACTGGTTTACATTTGGAAAGTTATCTTCAGATAATGAAAGCTGGGCATGTGCTTTCTTCAATCCCTGACAATGCATGGCAGAGAATACAATTATTAAAGAAAAACAGTTTTAGCCCCTTTTTGCACAGTTACCTGCACTTATACAGGTTGCAACCTGATATTCCTTGCACAATCTACAAGTTTGGGTGCATCGGTAATGCCCCTAATTGTATTAACGTTGCACCGTGATTTTGCTTGGTTCTTTTTAACCAAGGTGAAGTATTCCTAGAAAATAGGTGAAACATTTGGATTTGTAACAGTAATGTAAATACTGTGATAAATTCAGTGCCCCTGGCTTCCCATGGTTCCACAATCATAGAAATGGCACTGGAATTTACTTTTATCTTCAGAATTCTTCCCCCCTCCCTCCGCAGATCACCATAAGAACTTCAGGAAGGGCATTTGAAATAACACATAAAAGTGATTCCATGCACAAGTCTAGAGTGTTTTCTGTTTCTCTGGAATTTGGCAGTCTATGGTGCTTAATATGGGCATATATGTTGGATTACTATAGAAATTTTTCAGATCCTGTAAAAAAAAGTCTGTCTTCACAGAATCCTCTCATCATTGGTACAGAAAGTGAAACAGAAGTGCTGCAGTATTTTAGGGTTTCTGGATTTGTTTTTCTCCAGGAAAACAATTTTGGTGCTTTTATTATGCCAGATAATTACAAAAAATGTACTATCTTAAAAATATTAGAATCATAGAATCATAGAATCTCAGGGTTGGAAGAGACCTCAGGAGGTCATCTAGTCCAACCCCCTGCTCAAAGCAGGACCAAACCCAACTAAATCATCCCAGCCAGGGCTTTGTCAAGCCTGACCTTAAAAACCTCTAAGGAAGGAGATTCCACTACCTCCCTAGGTAACCCATTCCAGTGCTTCACCACCCTACTAGTGAAAAAAAGTTTTTCCTAATATCCAACCTAAACCTCCCCCTCTGCAACTTGAGACCATTACTCCTTGTTCTGTCATCTTCTACCACTGAGAACAGTCTAGATCCATCCTCTTTGGAACCCCCTTTCAGGTAGTTGAAAGCAGCTATCAAATCCCCCCTCATTCTTCTCTTCTGCAGACTAAACAATCCCAGTTCCCTCAGCCTCTCCTCATAAGTCATGTGCTCCAGCCCCCTAATCATTTTTGTTGCCCTCCGCTGGACTCTCTCCAATTTATCCACATCCTTCTTGTAGTGTGGGGCCCAAAACTGGACACAGTACTCCAAATGAGGCCTCACCAGTGCTGAGTAGAGGGGGATGATCACATCCCTTGATCTGCTGGAAATGCCCCTACTTATACAACCCAAAATGCCATTAGCCTTCTTGGCAACAAGGGCACACTGTTGACTCATATTCAGCTTTTCGTCCACCGTAACCCCTAGGTCCTTTTCTGCATTACTGCTACCCAGCCATTCGGTCCCTAGTCTGTAGCAGTGCATGGGAATCTTCCGTCCTAAGTGCAGGACTCTGCACTTGTCCTTGTTGAACCTCATCATATTTCTTTTGGCCCAATCCTCTAATTTGTCTAGGTCCCTCTGTATCCTATCCCTACCCTCCAGCGTATCAACCACTCCTCCCAGTTTAGTGTCATCTGCAAACTTGCTAAGGGTGCAGTCCACACCATCCTCCAGATCGTTAATGAAGATATTGAACAAAACCGGCCCCAGCACCGACCCTTGGGGCACTCCACTTGATACCGGCTGCCATCTAGACATGGAACCATTGATCACTACCCATTGAGCCCGACCATCTAGCCAGTTTTCTATCCACCTTACCGTCCATTCATCCAGCCCAGACTTCTTTAACTTGATGGCAAGAATACTGTGGGAGACTGTATCAAAAGCTTTGCTAAAATATTGGTGATTGGCAGCAGTAGCCCTGGAAACGAAAATGGGTGAGATTTTCAAAAGAGAGTAAGTGATTTAGGAACATAAGTCTCATTAACTTTTAATGGGACTGGCATTTCTAAGTCATGCAGTTTTCAATGTCTCACCCATCATGTAAAATAGGGCTTGAATTTTCTATGATTTAGTTGACCACTGGCATGTACTTTCAGTATTTTCAAAAAGCATATACCAAATGGTAAATTAGAACATGCTGTAGCATGGCTAGTGCTGAATTATCAGAGAAGTAGTTTCAAAACTTCCAATTTTTTATGCAGTATGTAGCTATTTATTTGTTCTGAAATCCATACTCTTACTGGCAGACTATTCTCAGACCTTGTAACCTTGTATGACTCTTACATAAACAAAGTTGTAGCTTCTAGTAGAGACTTAACTGATTTGCTCCGCTCTTTGTTATATAAAGGAAAATCTTGTTCTCAGATGCCGATTCTTGAAATGATGAGGGTTTGTCGATCCCATAAATCACCTTCTTTCAAGGCCGGATCAGATATTCAAACAAGGTTATGAACCTCCTTACTTGTACAGTCATAATACCAAAAACAGGTCGATCAAGAGGAGTTAAGTCCCTGCCCTGTATAATTTATAAACATGAAGCTGAGTAACCTTGGATGACTAAATTAAACTCTAAAATAATAATGAAAAGCTTAGCTTTATTTTAGCAAACTGGTATTACAAGTTTCATGACATAAATGTTAATTATCAATATCTTTGGCACTAGAAAATGGATTTTTCTCTGCACAAAGTCCATTTCTTGGCAGAGGATACATTGGGAACTATCAATATAAAAAGGATTAATGTGGAGACATGAAGAATAATAAAACATTAAGGATGTTATCTAAATATTTCAAATAGAGAGAAAGAGGTACATGTCTACCTATAATATGAGTTTTAGGATCAGCGGGCTCAGTTGTTTACAGATTCTGAATGATGCTTTGTTTTGATTCTTGTGAAAGCTTCCTTATTTATTTTCGTGGCCCAGGGTTGTCTCCCTGGTTTCCCTGTTTATATTTTATATAATAAGCATGTTAATCAAGGGTGATCATGTTAGGTTCTTTTCATCCATGGTTTAAAACAATTAGAGAAACTCTTTCTTTTCCCCCCCTTAGCTTAGTCTGCAGAAAAATTCACAAGATGAAATAAGCTCTGTGTGGGTTTTTCCCATGTAGAGCAGTGAAATTGTCCTATTTGTTTTTCTATTTCATATTTCTGTACATGTTAATTTATTTTTATTCCTAAACCATTCCATAAGTTCCTATATTTAAATATAATTTGAAAGTCAGAGTCACTCTAGGCAAAAATTAGAATTAAATTCTTTATTAGAAGTACATCATTAAGCATAAAGAATGAGGAGTACTTGTGGCACCTTAGAGACTAACAAATTTAATAGCTCTGTAAAGGCAAAAAGGGAAAGGGCATGGGTGGAAAGGAAAAAGTGCAGGCATTTGAAGAGGGATTTCACTGGAGAGAGGATGAGGCTAGGAGATGGTAGCACACATTTAAAAAAAAATTCATATTGCTTGTGTTTCAGGCAAAGACTAGGCATTTATTTACCTTTAAAATACATTTTTAACTGGATTTTCAAAACAGTTGCTCTCAGAAACCACTGTGTAACTTAACCCCCTTAATTTAATTGTCTAGTAATTGATAGAATTAGAAACCACAGATATTAAGAAAGATTACACCAGAGGTTATCAAGGTAATTCACTGGACTGCATTTCTGGCATCTTTTGGATGATGATGCAGAATATTTGGGGCACGGGACCATTGTTTTGTTAGACAGTGCCTAGAACAATGAGGCCCCGAACCCTGATTGGTACAAATCATAATAGAAAGAACTGGGTGGAAATTGCTGAAGGGCCCGATCTTGCTCTAATTGAAGTCAATGGAAAAAATTCCATTGATTTCAATGGTGTAGAATTGAACCACAAAGGAGGCAGTTGCGGGAGGGATACCGCTGGGATAGGTTTACAGAAGGACAAGTGGCATTTGGGACTTCAGACACCTTGCAGAGCCAGAATGAAGTGACATACACAGAAGCAAAGACAGAGGGGTGGTTGGTGAAGCTGTTAACAGCTGGGAGGTCCAGATATGTGAGCCACACTCAACAAAGTGAACATGTACAAGCACCGGGGCCAGAGTTTATTGTTTCCTGAATACTTTAAACAGGATCATTACATGCTGAAATAGATGAGTATTGCTAGAGTTATGAAGGCAAAATTGTCCTGTTAGATTGAACCTGGGGAAATCTGGGTTTTGTTTTATCTGTTGGTTTTATGGTTACTGTATATTTTGTTCCTGTCCTCTTTATAAAGTGCTGCTGATTTTTTTATATTGTTCCTTATTCATTTGATGCCAGGGCCTTATTATATCCCATTGTTGTTTTTAGGCTACTCTTGTGGAGTATGAAATATAATTAAAAGGCCACATTTTCAAAGGATCCTCCTCTATTCAGGCGTGTAGAAGTTTTCATGCAAATAGCAGCATGTGCATGTTTCAGGTAACAGCAGATGCATGCACAGGTGATAGATTCAGACTTGCAGTGCTCAGAAAGTGTGCATACAGATATTTGCATGGATTTAAATAGAGGCCACTTTTTGAAAACGTGTCAAAAATATCAGTAAGTTAGGCCACCTTATAACTAGGTTACATTTAAATAGCTACATAAGTGGGATCAGGGAGATCTACTTTGTCCTGAGCTGTTACAATTGAAAAGTGCTGGGTCACTTTAATAATTTCAAACCCCTATAAAGAACCCCTTGTTATGGCAGGAGTCTTGTAGGTGATGTATGTGATGATGAATATGCCAGAAAAATTCCAAGATATCGTGTGTAATTGAGCAAAACCCCAGGTTTAATGGAATTGAAAAGTACTTGTGTCACAGATGTAGGCAATTACTGTTCATACAGGGGCACCCGCAACTTGAAAATCATTTCAATCAGAAAATGCTGCATCTACTATTGTTACAATTAGCCACGGAGGTTGCTGTCACTGAAAGGGATTAATGAAAAAATAACATTTTCATCTCTTGTTTTCATTTGTTTGCTGTGTGCATTTGGCAGGTCTCTGTGTAATAGTCCTTGTGTGATGGTGCCTGCCCTTCCCTATGCTACTGAAGAATGTGCTGATCAGTACTGTGGTAGCAGAACTGAAACTGAAAAGGTAGCAGGCAGGACTATGCACAAAGAGAAAAGGGATGTAGACCTGCCCTTTGTACCCTGCAAGACCTGTGGTCACAGGCCCTTCCTAATTTGGGGGGAACCAAGGAATATAAAAAGTAATCTCTTGTAAATTGAATCAATGTTGTCTGACTGCTAGAGTTGGAATCTTGATACTAATTTTTCCTAATGATTGTAAGTTATTTACAGTCACCTGGCTGGCCTTTGAGGACTGACAAATCACAGCCAGAAGCCCCCTCGAGGTTTGAAACCTGTTCAGTCTCAGGCCTGGTCTACACTAGGATCTTAAATCGAATTTAGCAGCGTTAATTCGAACTAATCGCTCAACCGTCCACACCAGGAAGCCATTTAATTCGAACTAGGGGGCTCCTTAGTTCGAATTTGGTACTCCACCCCGACAGGTGGAGTAACGCTAAATTCGCACTTGCTAGCTCGAATTAGGCTAGGTGTGGATGCAAATCGAACTTAGTAGCTCCGGGAGCTATCCCACAGTGCACCACTCTGTTGACGCTCTGGACAGCAGTCCGAGCTTGGATGTTCTGGCAGCCACACAGGAAATGACCCAGGAAAATTTGAAATCCTTTTCCTGTCTGGACAGTTAGAATCTCATTTCTTGCTTTGACATCGGGGCGAGCTCCGCGGCACCTGCAACGATGCAGAGCTCTCCAGCAGAGGAGTCAGCCCAATGCAAGAATAGAAAGAGATCCCCAGCATGGACAGACCGGGAAGTCCAGGATCGATCGCTGTGTGGGGCGAGGAGTCTGTGCTGTCGGAGCTGCGCTCCAACAAGCGTACTGCAAAGACCTTCGAGAAGGTCTCCCAAGCCATGACACAGAAAGGATACAGCCGGGATGCGATGCAGTGCCGCGTGAAAGTCAAGGACCTGAGGCAAGGCTATCAAAAAGTCAGAGCGGCAAACGGACGCTCCGGAGCACAGCCCCAGACATGCCGCTTCTACGAGGCACTGCATGCCATTCTCGGTGGGTCTGCCACCACTGTCCCACCAGTGACCGTGGACTCAGTGGATGGCATAGTGAGCCAGGACAGTTCCTACTCGATGTTCGCCGATGGGCAAGACGACGAAGGGTCCGTGGAGGAAGGCGCAGGCGACAGCGAACACAATGCCGCTTTCCCTGACAGCCAGGATCTCTTCATCACCCTCACAGAGATCCCCTACCAACCCTCACCGGCCGTGAACCCGGACTCAGAGTCAGGGGAAGGATCAGGCGGTAAGTCGTATAAACAAGAAAATATTTATTTGCTCGAAAACATGTATACCAAAAATATAAATTCTATCTATAAATACTATATCTAAAAGTTTTTAAAGGGAAACTAAACGAACAGTAGGTCTACACAGATTGGGATGGAACAATAGTCCTCCATGGACAATTCCACAAATGCTTCAAACAGTTCCTCAAATACCCTCCGCAGGAGGTTTCGAGGAAGAGGTGCCCTATTTGGTCCTCCGGTGAAGCTCACTCTTCCACGCCACGACATCCTCAGATACAGGGGAACCATCGCCTCTACCAGCATGGCCGCGTAGGGTCCCGGTCGGTGAAGTGCTTCCCTTAACATCCTTTCTTTCTGCACTCGAGAGACACGCCTCAGGGTAATCTCGTTACTGAAGTGCTGCATCTAATTAGGGCAATTAGCGAATAGTTACTGTTCTTAATGGTTTACTTATACTTTGCATAACAAAGCCCCGCGCTTAGCAGCCACGTGCTGTAGGCCACACAGGAAAAGGATACATTGATCTTTCCCCTGCAGTGTCGGGAGTGGCTGCAAAAGGGTCATAGTATCTGATTTCCAGATTGCCTTTAGCACGACGGCACAGCTATCCGTTAACTGATAAGCATAATGTACTGTAAGGCTTACCAGGACTCTCTGCTAGAGGGATTCTGCTCTCTCTCCTGACTTCTCCGCTCTCCTGTGCAATGGCGCAGCCAATCAGAGCGTAGGCCAAAATGTTGTGCTTCTCTGGAGACCACGTGACACTTGTTGTCCGGTACGGTCTTCTTCATGGAAATTGACTAGACGGTGTTCACTGTTCGCCAAAATGTATCTGTACAAGGAAATCACTAACTTTCCCCATCACACAGCTTCGGGTCCTTCCCGGACTGCCCCGGCATCCCCCTCGCAGAGACTGGCAATGATTAGACGGCGAAAGAAGAAGACTAGGGACGACATGTTCGCTGAACTGATGGTCTGCTCCCGAGCAGAGGCTGCAGAGCAGAAACACTGGAGGGAGACCCTATGTGAGCAGCATCGCACACTCATGGAACGTGAAGATAGGTGGCGGCAGGAAGACCAGCAGACCACCCAAACGCTGCTTGGTCTCATGAAGGAACAAACGGACACGCTTCGTCGCCTTGTTGATGTCCTGCAGGACCGCAGGCTGGAGGACAGGGCCCCCCTGCAGTGTCTCTGCAATCGCCCTCACCAGCCAAGAAGTCCTGGCCCCCCCTCACCCAAAAGTACAAGACGGAGGGGTGGTAGAGGCCGTGAGAACTGTCACTGAACCAGAGCAGAGCGGCCGTGTACCCCGCACTTCTCACGTTAGAAATTTGTAGAAGTGCTTCCCTTATAGGCTCAGCCAGTCCCAAATCCAAGGTTCATCCCCCCACTGTTTATTAGATTAATAAAAGATGTTTGCTGTTAATCACTGTTTCCGTCATGTCTTTCCTGTCAGAGGATTTTTCGGTGTATGGGGTGGACAGGGGTTTCATACTTGCACGGTATAGCCTACAGTACCAGGGTACAGACTTGGGGAAAGGATCAACTGCGGGGCACTGTAGCCCTGAGGATTAATCTGTTGGTCTGTATAAAATGTCTTTTTGATAAAAGTGTGTAGGCTGCATAGATTAATAGAATTTGCAATAGCTGTAAACGCAAGATACCTAGAAGCTTCTAAACCAGACATCCTGGCCTATTTCCTCTGTGATGCTGAAAGCAACCTTTAAGACCCTTACTCAGAAAAGTGATAATAGGAAACAAACCTACGCAAATTGTCTAGGGACTTTCTGAATATCTGCTAACCTTTCACCTAGTTAGGTGCAAAAGTAGGGTATTTCTGCCCACAAAATACAACAAGTCTACCACAAGATACGTAGATAGTTGTCATTAGTACGCACACAAAAGGTCAGCCAATGAAAACAGGTACCCTCACCTTTCCATGGGGGAAAGACAAATTTGGGCATAGGAAGGATTTCTCCCTATAAAAGGTGTGATAATCCACCATTAGGGCAGGCGATACACCCATCCTTCTATTCTCATCGCCTCACCCTGCCTACACCTACGAAAGCTGTCAACTAATGATAAGTCGTAGTGTTCTATCCTTTCACAGCTGTAAGTATGAAATAATTCTTAATTTCTACTTCACCTCTAAGGCATCTATGCTAAGAAGGGTTTAACTCATAACCAGTTTCTTTATAACTATACTTCCTCTAGCAGAGGTGTGAAATTCACTCTAGTACTATTTGCTGCAAAGTGCATTAGATATCATATCATATCATATCTCTTAAAGAACTGTGATATTTTGTAACTTTGTAATCAAACTGCTTTTAACATTTTACATTTACTTCTTGTTTCATTGATTTTAAATAAAAGGTCTTGTTTGACTAATTCTGTCTCAGTATAGTTTTTCTGTCACATAACCCAATCTCCTTGTATAAATTCTGTGAAGCCTGATTCAAGACGAACTTTTATCTTCTGATCACACATATTGGCGAGCCATACCCATATTATTAATACTTATCACTTATTACTAACATTCTTAATTAATTAGAAAATTAATTATTAAATACAACTAAATTAAGTGGATAAATTCCACTGTCCCTACTAACCCTCCCCAAATCAGGCAACAGACTGGCGAGCCGCCAGGAGGAGATTTAAGGAGTGTGTGACAGGAATTTCAGGTATTCCAGACGTTTCTGGACCCTTTAAGAGACTTTTTCTTTGAAACGCAAGTAAATAGTTAATTTCAGTAAAACTCTGAAATCTTTCTTTTAAACCAGAGTCAGAATCAACTGTGGTTATTGCTGCTGGCAGCACGCCCAGTATTTCCGTTTTGTATTGTGGTTAAGCATCTTACTTTCACTTTTGCCTAAAGGATTTTACCTGTATTGATAACTGAATATTAAAGTAAGAAAGTTTAAAAGTGATATATGTGCACAGAAAGGGGTTTTTATATGTTGAAGAAGTTAATGAATGGTACCGAATAAAATATTTGCAGTAGCACGGAATTCAGTGACCCACACTAGTGGTGGCGGGGAGTTAATAAAGCAAGGTATTCATAGCCGCCAGAAAGGCCGCAATCAGTCAGAACTTGAATAGTTCAAAGATACCTTATCTCAGTCCCATTAACTCTTCCGGACTGCACCTCTGATCCGTCTGCCTCAGTATTCCCCGATATTTGGCAGGTCCCGACAGAGGGGAAAGACCTCTCGATCTGCTATAAGCCATCGAGAGAAGAGAGAAGAGAGTGTCCCCACTCCCTCTATTTACTTGGGACTTTTATGATATAGTGTTTAAACCGGTTAAGGGGTATTATCCTGTTGTTTTCTGTAAAAGGGACGCCTTTTTGTGTATCAGAAGTAAATCAACAGAGGATTGATTCTAGTGAATATACTAGATTATACTAGATTCTAGTGAATATACTAGATTCTAGTGAATATACTAGGAAAAGAAAGAGATGAATTCTCTATTTCGTAGTAAGAGTGTTAAAAGTGAAGATAGAACAGGAGTGGAGTGTGTTGGAATTTCTAGCAGTTTAGCCTTGGAAAACTTTGCTAGGAAATATATTCAGGAACATGGTGGAGGTTTGGAGCAGCTGAGAAATAGTGGAATGATTTCTGAGCAGAGAAACCCATGGGGTTTTGTGAGTAATGTATTTGAGGATGAAACAGAGCAGAAAAAGAAAAAAGCTAAGGTGGTGAAGGGAATAGCTGTTGAATGCTTGCTTGTAGCTTGTAGTTCATTGGGAAAGAAATTGGATAAAAAGATGGAGTTACTCAGGGAAGTTCAGCAGATGCTGATAGCCTATAGAGTAGACCGTGGTCGGCTGTTGGAAAAGATTAAAGAACTAGAAAAGGGAGAAAATAGAGCAGAGGAAGTTGAAGAATTGATTCCCATTCCTATTGGTATGGTGGACCCGACAGAGGTAGAAAATCATATTGGACCAGTGACTAGAAGTAAAACAAGAGAATTAGCTCAAGCAGACACAGTACCTTCAGAAGCGAATTTGCAAGTTGAATCTGTGGAGTCAGAGGAAATTGGCAGTGCAGAGAAAACTGACAGTCTGCCGATAAGAGACGGAAGTTCTGAAGTGACAGTTCAGGAGGCGGAGACAAGTGTCACAGTCAGTGAAGCAGTTAGTGACACAAACAGAGAAGCAGAGAAAGAGGAAAAGATCTCTACTTCTGTAGAGACAGCTTCTGTGAGTGAAGAAGCAGTACCTTTAGCATCGGTCATTGTTCAAGGGTTAGAAGAGGCCGTATCACAGGTAACACAGGTAGCTAATGCATGTGATGTAGTGATCTCTAAGTTACAAAGAGAGCTACAACAACAAGCAGGGAATAGAATTCCTGCTCCTCCACCCAATGTTACATTAGCACCATATAGAGTAGAAAATCCAGTTCCTTTGGGTGGACATTTATTGGCATTCGGGCAATCAACATTGCCTAGACCCCAGGAATTTCGTGGGTCCTCTACACCCCCGTGGTATATGTTGGTATCACCTAGTGTATCGATAGAACGCCCTACCACACCAGACTTTAGTGGACTAAGGGATGTCCTGCGTCAGTGTGGAGACACTTTGAATGTAACCCATAGACATTTCATGGAAAATTATCCTAGATACCCAGGATTATCTCCAGTGGAAAGTTTTGATGGTTCAGATGAGGAAAATGTGAATCCAGGTAGAAGGAGGCAAGGAATAGAAATTGTAGATTTAAGCTCAGATGAAAGCTCAGATGAAAGCTCAGATTCAGATCCAGAAGAAGGAACTGCAGGTTCCAATTCTGATTGTCCTGTAGCAGTTGTTACAGATATTAAAACATTAGACCTGGTAGCTAAGCAAGTAGGAATGATGGAGGATTCTTCAGTTGCTATGCATGCACAACGTGTGCAGGAGACAGCAAAAGTGTTTGGCTTACCAAGAGAAGATTGGGTTAAAATCTTACAACTCACAGTGAATCGAGCATTGTGGAGTACTTTGCCACTTAAGTTTAGGGTAGGAGAGAAAACTTTTCAAGAAACAGTAGCCCTATTGGAACATAACCAGCACCCAGGGCAAGCTGGAGTAGCAATTCTGTCTAACTTAAAGCAGAAACCTAATGAAAACTCCACATCAGTTTCATTTGCGGTTAAGTGCAGCTTGGCGGAGTCATATCAAAGAAGAAACAGATGAACTGCCATATATCAGTCTGCTTGTTAATAATTCTCTTCCTCAGTTAAGAGAAATGGTTAATATGCATATTACTGATGATATTTCTTTAAAAAGAACATTAGCCTTGCTGGCTAAAGCACATGCACAGGGAGGCTCTAAATTAGGTCGGCGTGGAGCCCCGGTTGCAGTACTTCAGGAACCACAAACTAATCCTACGGTGAGGATTGAGGGACCTCAACCTCAGCCAGGATTAGGACGAGGAGTTCCTAAATTCCCTAAGTATCAACGTTGGCAAAATGACCCTAACCCACGTAATAACCCTGGACCTTCGAGTGGCCAGACCCCTCGACAGGGTTATGCGTTTGGATCCTATGCAGGAGCCCGGGATCGTGTTCCTTTCTTTTCAGATGCTGCACAGAACAGTTCACGTCTGCAGAGACCCAAATCACCGCCTTTGCACAAAACTGAGGACTCAGTTGTGAAAATGTTTAAAACAGTGCAACAGACGCTTGAGGCTCAACGACGGGCTATCCGAGAACTTCATGCCCGTGTGAATGAGCTGATGATGATGGAAGGCCAAGGCTCAGCAACCTTGAACCGTCCAGTGGCCTCCGTCGATCCATCCCCTTTTTCCCAGTGGACAGCCACTCCTCCAGAATTGGCTGCCTCTGAGGAGATAGAGGAGGAACCCCTTGATTATCTGACAGCATATGCTGCATGACTACAAACAACCCCGAGTGTAGTCATAACCCCGTTAGGCAGAGATACAAGTGGAAGACCCACAATATCTGCGGTGATAGAGGGACTAGACAGGAATCTTATTATAGATACTGGAGCAGCAATCAGTATTCTCCATGTCGAGGATCCTAGATCCTCTCCTCTATCATCAGGATGTACCAAGACACTTGCAACCTTTGCAAGTAATCAGGTTACTACCACACTTTCTACACCCCTTGAAGTACAGATAGGTCACCTAAGAAAGAATCATACTTTTGCATTAATGAAGTTAGCAGACCCAAAGAATTCCTTATTGGGAACTGATTTCTTATACAAACAGGGATGTGTTCTTGATTTGTGTAACCAATTATTGTGTCTTTCAGTAGAACAGGAAAAGGATGACTCTCCAGTAGTCATACCTGAGTGTGGCATGGTATCTCCAGTGGAGGACTTTGAACCTGAAGGGTATGATTTGGACAAAATAGTGGCTAAACATGCAGACCAACCTGAGTTACAGGCATTACTGTACAAACATGCAGATGCCTTTGCTAAACACAAACATGACTGTGGATGCATGGCCGTCACTATTGTGGTGGAAGGAGGAGAAATTTCAGCCCAAAAACAGTATCCTTACCCAGAACAAGCAAATCCATACATAGAAAAGACTATTAAGTCCTTGCTGACACAGGGAGTACTACGAAAATGTACTTCCACTGCAAATTCACCTATTTGGCCTGTTAAGAAACCGGATGGTTCGTGGCGTCTCACAATAGATTACAGACGCCTAAACCAAGTCACACCAACTTGTGCCCCCACAGTGGCCAAAATGCCAGATCTAATCAAATCCTTTGATCCAGAGGCTGTATGGTTTTACTGTATTAGATATCAGTAACAGCTTTTGGACATTACCATTGGCACACATTTCACAGTACCGTTTTGCATTTAGTTTTTCAGGGAGTGCAATATTCTTGGACACGTTTGCCCCAGGGATATAAAAACTCTCCAGCTCTATTCCATGCACAAATGAGACGGATACTGTCATCATTTTTTAAACCAAATGTTCTATTTCAATATGTAGATGATCTGTGTTTAGCAACACAGACGAAAGAGGAGCATTTAGAAAGACTTGACGAGCTCCTGCAAATTTTAAAAGAAGCAGGATTAAAGTGCAATCCAGCCAAGGCTCAGCTAATGGCTAATTGTGTCTCTTTCTTGGGCCTCACCCTGACAAAATGGGGTAGAACCCCAGCGCAACAGAAGGTGGATGCAATCCAAACATTGCCTTTACCACAGGAACCTACGGCTTTAAGAGCTTTCCTAGGTTTAACTGGGTACCATAGGGATTTCATCCCTAATTTTGCTTCTATTGCAGGTCCTTTGTACCAACTTCTAAAGAAAGGTGTACAATGGGAATGGTCTGAGCAACACACGGAGGCAGTATCCCAACTAAAACAGGCCATTATCAAGGCTCCGGTGTTGATCACACCAAATCCTGAAATACCCTATCATCTGGAGGTAGCGGTGAGTGTTAATGCGTTGGCGGCTGTGGCCTCACAAGAAAGGCATGGGGAAAATCAGACCTGTGGCCTATGCCTCACGTTTAATGTCATCAATTGAACTCAAATATGACAATTGTGAAAAGTATCTATTGGCAACCAGTTGGGCCATACAACACTTTTCTTTTCTAATTGGCCTCAGCCCGATCATATTACACTCATCGCACACTCCTCTTCAGTTTTTACTGTCCAACAGGGTAAAAGATGGGCAAGTTTCAAATGCTCGCCTTGCTCACTGGGCATTATGACTGCAAGGGAAAGATATTGCAGTCAAACCTATTAGGACACCATCCTTGTTACCAACAGCTCTATTGTATCAGGGAGAGCCACATAAGTGTCCCAACTTTGATCAATTGGATCTAAGGGGGGAGGAAAAACAAAAGCTCTTTCAACCTTTAATCCAGGAGACAGATCCCATTAATAGGTATAAATTCTTTGTTGATGGTTCTAGTTATTACCATCAAGGCAAACCCTATACTGGGTTCGGAATCTATGCAGTTCCCCCTGAGGGGAAAGGAGAGCCTTGGGAAAAGGCATATTCATGCACTCCACATTCGGCTCAATATGCAGAATTGGCTGCAGTGGCTTGTGTGTTGGAGTACTGTGTACAGTTCTCCATCACCACCACATACCAAGATATCTGTCTGTTTTCAGACTCTGCATGGGTATGCAATTCTCTCACAGAGTTCCTACTATATTGGGAAACAAATGGTTTTACATCTTCTGATGGCACACCTATTAGGTATGCATCACTGATGAGATTGGTTAACAGTAATAGTTACTGTTTCAGAGCGGCCAATCAAAATAAAAAAAGTAAAAGCTCACTGGAAATTAGACCCTTATGCTATGGAAAATGAGAAAGCTGATAAATTGGCCCGTGAAGGAGCCCGATCAGGAGAATTTTGGGAAAGTAAGGATCAGGAGTATTCTGTTATTACCCCTAATCCTAAATGTCCTATAGCTGCAACTAAATTGGTACAACCCAATATACCAGATCTAAAAGACATGCAAAAATTGGATAAGGACATAATAAAAGTAATTTTAGAGCTTTCCAAAATAGACAAAGAGGGATCACTAACAATAGACCCTTTGTACAAACGACATGAACAGCAGTTACAAGTCGTAGATGGAGTTCTCATGTATACAGGAGGTTCCTTTCCCTGTGTGGGTAGTTCCAGCTCACCTACGGAGGGAAATGATGTACATGGTCCATGACACTCCTACAGGAGGACATCAGGGAGTGGACAAAACTGTCCAACGTCTTGCATCTGTAGGGTGGTGGCCACTTCTTAGGATGGATGTGCAACAATATTGTGAAAATTGTCTGGCATGTGCCCAAGCTAATCCTACTCCATCCAAAAGAAATGCGCCACTAAGATCCCAGGTGTATGAAGGTCCGTGGATGGCTTTGCAGATTGGACTTTGTAGGTCCTTTGCCAAGGACCCAAAGAGGTAACCAATATCTATTGGTGATTATCGATCCTTTCTCAAAGTGGATAGAGGCATTTCCTCTTAAAGCCAATACTGCAAAAGCCACTGCCAAGGTTCTTGGTAGAACAAGTCTTCTCTCGCTGGGGGATCCCTGCAAAGGTAGAATCAGACCAGGGATCACATTTTACAGGACAGTTCTTTAGGGATTGTCTTAAATTGATGGGAGTCCCGCAGAGACTACACATCCCATACAGACCACAGTCATCTGGGATGGTGGAACGAACCAATCGGACTATAAAAGTGATGTTGAGGAAACTGGTTGATGCCAATGGACGTAACTGGGACACCCTCATGCCTTTAATTTTAATGGCATTGAGGGCGACAACCGGCTGCATCTACTGATAAAACACCTTTTGAAGTGATGACAGGCCGAACAATGAGATTACCAGAACATTTAATTTGGCAAGCTAGTGGCACTCAATTAGAGGGAATAAAAATGGATACCTACCTGCAAAATCTGCAAAAACATTTAAATCACATTCACTTGCAGGTAGCTGCTAAATTGGGAAAATCCAGACGTAAGGCAAAGGCTGTACTTTGACAAAAACCAGAGAGAGAATACTTGGGAGGTAGGAGATCAAGTAATGTTATTGTCATATAAGTCACCAGAACATGGGTTATGTAATCGATGGATTGGACCTTTCCAAATCATTGATAAACTCAGTTCAGCAGTATATAAGATCAGAGTAACAGGAGGAAAGCATAATAGAGACAAGATTTATCATGCTAACCAGTTAAAGCTGTATCGATCGTCCAGGTCGCAGGAGCAACTTCTTCCTCAGGACTTAAGTGATCAGACGAAATCGCAACAATTGGAGCCCAGCAGTTTGCAACCATGAAATTGACATTGACATTTTTGACTTATTACACCCTTATTGTTGCTCTAAGCAGGGGTGAGCTGCAGCGGGTTCGCACGGGTTCGCGGGAACCCGTTGTTAAATTTTAGCAGCCATTTTAGAACCGGTTGTTAAGGGCTGCTAAATTTAACAAAAGTTCCCGCCCACTCCTCTCCTGCTCTGCCCCCTTCTCCTCCCCCTCCCCTGCTTCCCGCGAATCAGATGTTCGCGGGAAGCCTGAACAAGCAGCATGGAGGCAGCCAGCAGGTAAGCTGGGGCGCGGAGGGGGAGGGGAGGTGCGGCTGGCTCAGCAGCTCCCGGTCCCAGACCGCGGCTCCCTCCAGCCCAGCGCCGGCCCGGGGGAGTCGGGCCCCGCGGCTGCCGCCGAGCGGCTGGGCCCCGGTGCCGGCTCGGCCCGGGGAGTCGGGCCCCGGTGCCGGGCCGGCCCGGGGAGTCGGCCCGGGGAGTCGGGCCCCGCGGCGCCGGTCGTGGTCCTGGCAGAGTGGACCCGGTCCCCAGGCAGTGGGGTAAGGGGGCTAGGGAGGGGGTGGGTTGAGGGGGGGGGTGGATAGGGGTCAGGGCAGTCAGAGGGCAGGGAACAGGGGGATTGAATGGGGGCAAGGGTCCCGGGGAGCAGTCAGGAAAGAGCAGGGTTGGATGAGGTGGTGGGGGCACTCAGGGACAGAGAGAAGGGGTAGTTGTATGGGGTAGGGATTCTGGGGGGCCATTGAGAATGAGAGGAGGGGTTGGGTGGGGCGGCAAGGGGCAGTCAGGGGACAGGGAAGGGGGGGATGGGTCACGGGTCTCGGAGTGTGTGTGTTAAGGAACATGAGGGGTTGGATGGGGCACGACCCCCCCCCCACGGAGGGGGGGGGGAAGGAGGGAACCCGTTGTTAAAATTTTGGAGGGAGGAGGGAACCCGTTGTTAAAAATTTGGCAGCTCATCACTGGCTCTAAGGGTAGGACTATGCCAAAATCTTAAGTCTGAAACCGAACTATTGCAACCCCAGGAAACCAGACGACTGGATCGCACTCAGTTGTCTGAGCCCAAGCAACAGAACATACCAACAAAGAAGGAACGGACTATTATACTTAATCCAGAACTGGTCAACAACCCGATTCAACAGGTTAAGGGAATTCGGGGGGAGTATGTTACTTTTGAATATCAATTGGAAAAAGTAACTGCACTACCCTCTAGTGGTTGGAAAAGGATGTGGCCCTTGGATGAAAATTCAAAGGGGGGGGGGGTGCAAGACGTTTATAAATTCAACTTCCCTAAAACATGGTATAGCTTATGGAACTTGGAAAAATAAAGCTAGCTGTAATAATTTGATAACAGGGGGAAGTTTAACCTTGTATAAGCTTGAATATGAGGATCAAGGGCGATATGAGGTGCTCATCATAGCTACCTTTCAAACCAAAACAGGAAACAAAAAATATGTCCAGAATATGACATTTGAACTTAGAGTTCAGGACCCAGTTATTGACTATGATGTTGATCAGTCAAGAACAAATGATGTAAATTGTCCAGTATTAAACCCAGGATCTGTCAGTGGTCTTACCACAACACCCATGATGGGAAAAATAATTAATCAAGTTCAATTTATGCATATTCCTGTAGTGCTAAATTTGTCTAATTGGTACTTGGGAGAATTTAGCTATTGTCAGCATACCAAAGTAGCTTCCTTTTTCTCAGTACGACTTGTGGATAGGATTGTAGCCTATCAGCAACGAGTGCGGGATATTGTTCTGTTGAAGGATGATAAAGTCCCTAAGTCACCAACTCTTAGGAGAAAACGTAGCTTAAATCTCCTTGGAGGTTTAGGATCCCTAACAGGACTATTTGGTGCAGGAATGTCAATTTGGAACCAAGTGGATATTGGAAAAATCCGCAAGCATATAGATTATGTGTTAAAAGAGGAAGCTAACCGAGTAGTCAATCCAATGTTACAGGGAATAAAGGGATTGGCACAGGAAGAACGATTTACTGTTTATAATATGCATGATATAACCCAATTGTTTAATGAAACTCAACAGAAAATTAACCAGTTAATTGCTTTAAACAATGATCAGAAAAGAGATCAGCATTTGGGGAAAGAAATTATATGTTCTGCATATGGGGAATATGTTGTAAGCACAATTACTGATGCATTGCGATCCTTAAAATTAGGAGAAGTCCCTGACTTAATTAAGGATGAACAACTAATGAGTTGGTATTGTCCTAAATGTTTTCAAAAGTTGGAAAAGGAAAGATCCACTTGTTTGGATGCATGCCAGCATTTGTCAGTGGGTGCTATGAGAGAGATAGGATCTGTGACACCTCACCCCAACCGAGACAGTTGTTCTCTTACAAAAGATTGTATGATGGCACGGTCTTTGTATGTCTCATTCACGGTCTCGTTACCAGTGTTTGACCCAGACAGAGATGTGTACAGGCAATTGGCTGCTATCCATTCTATAGGTCACCTCGAAGATGACATCTACAGGGAACGCGTTAATGCACCTCCCCTGGTAGTCTATCACACTCCAACTCAGACTTGGAAGGTACCACAGATGGCCTGTTGTTCTGAAAAGGGACCCCAGTATATCTGTAGGTGTAATGTGTTTGAAACAGACACTGTTTTGTGTGGACTACAGGGAGAGAAAGCACAGAATTCATCATCGTCATGCCTGGTGAGGCTGACCATATGGAAGACTCCGATGGAGAGGGTGACCTATGCTGGAGGGAACCAATTTTGCGTGGTTACCAATCAAAAGAGGTACCAGTATGGTCCCTTGGAGTGTCCTGTCACAGAGCCAAATTTCTGTTTTACCCCAGAGCAACCCACGGTAATAGGAAATCAAGTTATTTCCCCTATTCCTATTTTTGAGAACATTACCATTATTCAGTCTAACCCTGATTACCAGAATTTAACTATTCAAAGCACACCTACTTTTCTGGTTTATATTCCACCATTAGGGTTGCAACTGAAATCCTTAATAACTCGTAAAGAGACTCACCTCATTCAAATTACTAACAATATGGATGAAGCCCAACAAGTTATTACCCAATTAATGAATGAAGGGAATGAGTCTGCAACAACTTCCAGAGAAAATTTCGGATTAGAAGTATGGATAATTATCCAAGGAATTGGGATTGTGATTAATTTCCTTATGTTAGGTTATATGCTGTATAAACACAACAAACCCAAGCCAAGAACTAGGCAGAGACCTAGACAGACACCCAGACAATCACCTAAACAAATGCACAGACGAGCACCATCTGGGGATAAAGATGAATATGTATACATGGTGCCCATTCCTGATACATACCAAAATTTGCCCAGGTATGAAACTAAAAAGGGGCCCACAGATGTTAAGTCCTAGGTGACGGGGTTTCTTTATGTAAACCACCCCGTCAAAGGGGGGCGTGTAGCCCTGAGGATTAATCTGTTGGTCTGTATAAAATGTCTTTTTGATAAAAGTGTGTAGGCTGCATAGATTAATAGAATTTGCAATAGCTGTAAACGCAAGATACCTAGAAGCTTCTAAACCAGACATCCTGGCCTATTTCCTCTGTGATGCTGAAAGCAACCTTTAAGACCCTTACTCAGAAAAGTGATAATAGGAAACAAACCTACGCAAATTGTCTAGGGACTTTCTGAATATCTGCTAACCTTTCACCTAGTTAGGTGCAAAAGTAGGGTATTTCTGCCCACAAAATACAACAAGTCTACCACAAGATACGTAGATAGTTGTCATTAGTGCGCACACAAAAGGTCAGCCAATGAAAACAGGTACCCTCACCTTTCCATGGGGGAAAGACAAATTTGGGCATAGGAAGGATTTCTCCCTATAAAAGGTGTGATAATCCACCATTAAGGCAGGCGATACACCCATCCTTCTATTCTCATCGCCTCACCCTGCCTACACCTACGAAAGCTGTCAACTAATGATAAGTCGTAGTGTTCTATCCTTTCACAGCTGTAAGTATGAAATAATTCTTAATTTCTACTTCACCTCTAAGGCATCTATGCTAAGAAGGGTTTAACTCATAACCAGTTTCTTTATAACTATACTTCCTCTAGCAGAGGTGTGAAATTCACTCTAGTACTATTTGCTGCAAAGTGCATTAGATATCATATCATATCATATCTCTTAAAGAACTGTGATATTTTGTAACTTTGTAATCAAACTGCTTTTAACATTTTACATTTACTTCTTGTTTCATTGATTTTAAATAAAAGGTCTTGTTTGACTAATTCTGTCTCAGTATAGTTTTTCTGTCACATAACCCAATCTCCTTGTATAAATTCTGTGAAGCCTGATTCAAGACGAACTTTTATCTTCTGATCACACATATTGGCGAGCCATACCCATATTATTAATACTTATCACTTATTACTAACATTCTTAATTAATTAGAAAATTAATTATTAAATACAACTAAATTAAGTGGATAAATTCCACTGTCCCTACTAACCCTCCCCAAATCAGGCAACAGCACACACACACTGCAGTCAGTAGGCACCAGGGTCATTCTGTGTTGTGTATGCTGCCCCTGATCATTTCGTAATGTGTATGCTTGTCCAGGGTCCTAGCGCCTGCCACGCCATTACTGTGAAGGCAGGCTGCCCTTACGATGCACTTGCAACGGATCCACGAGCCTATCCGCTGCCCTGAGCCCCAACAAGAGCCCTCATCCACGGACAGATAGTCACCCTTCTCCCACACCCATCACCCCTTCCCACGCAGAAACCCGCAGCCCACTGCCGTCATCCAAACCCCTATGCAAAGAAGGCACCACTCGCCCCTTCCTGCAAACCCTCCCCTTCATGCAGAACCACTGTCATCCGTCCCCCACCCCAGAGACCTATGTAGGAGCAGGAGGATGTCAGTCCTCTATGGAGGAAGCGGTCTGTACGTCAGTGCACACCGTGCCCAGCACAGTATGCGTCCATGTCTCAACACCAGAACAGAAATGCAAAGTAAAAGAAAGATTTATTAATAATGAGTGTAACAATTAATTTGCTTAAAAACGTGCTTTGGAAGTGGGGGAAACTTGGAGAACGCGGCATGTAGCCGCAGATCCAAATCGACACAAACTGACACAGGCCCAGGGTCAGTTTCTCTTGAAAGCAAGTGGAGAGTCATAGGTTACCCTGATCTCCGAGGAAACTTGCTTTCAAAGCCTCCCGGATACAGAGCGCTTCCCGCTGGGATATTCTCTCGGCACGGCTGTCTGGCTGAGCGTAAACTGCAGCCAGGCGATTTGCCTCAACCTCCCATCCGGACAAAAAGACCTCGCCCTTGCTCTCACACAGATTGTGCAGCACACAGCAAGCAGCAATAACTACGGGGATATTCTTTTCGCTGATGTCCGAGCGAGTGAGTAAGCTCCGCCATCTCCCCTTGAGACGTCCGAAAGCACACTCCACCACCATTCTGCACTTGCTCAGCCGGTAGTTGAAGAGTTCCTTCTCTCTGTCCAGGGCGCCTGTATAGGGCTTCATGAGCCAGGGCATTAGCGGGTAGGCTGGGTCCCCGAGGATCACTGTAGGCATCTGCACATCCCCAACCGTTATTTTGTGGTCCGGGAAGAAAGTACCTGCCTGGAGGAGTCTAAAGAGACCAGAGCTCCTGAACACACGCGCGTCATGAACCTTGCCCGCCCACCCGACGTTGATGTTGGTAAAACGTCCCCTATGGTCCACCAGTCCTTGCAGCACCATGGAAAAGTAGCCCTTTCGGTTAATGTACTCGCTGGCCTGGTGGGCTGGTGCCAGGATAGGGATGTGAGTCCCATCTATAGCCCCACCGCAGTTTGGGAATCCCATCGCGGCGAAGCCGTCTATGATGACCTGAACGTTTCCCAGGTTCACTACCTTTGAGAGCAGTTGCTCAACGATTGCGTGGGCTACTTGCATCACAGCAACCCCCACGGTAGATTTGCCCACGCCAAAGTGGTTCGCTACTGACCGGTAGCTGTCTGGCGTGGCAAGTTTCCAGAGGGCTATGGCCACTCGCTTCTGCACACTCAGGGCTGCTCGCATCCGGGTGTCCTGGCGCTTCAGGGCAGGGGCCAGCAAGTCACAGAGTTCAAGGAAAGTGCCCTTACGCATCCTGAAGTTTCGCAGCCACTGTGATTCGTCCCAGACCTGCAGCACTATGCGGTCCCACCACTCCGTGCTGGTTTCCCGGGCCCAGAATCGCCGTTCCACACCATGAACTTGACCCATGGCCACCATGATCTCCACGGTGCGGCGTACCCTGCTTTCTGAGAGGTCTGTGCCACTCTGTGACTTCCTGTCCCCAACGCGCTGCCGGAGCCTCCTCGCCCGATTTCTCAGCAGCTGTCTGTTGCAGAGGTGGACGATAAGGTGCGAGGAGTTGACAACGGCCATAAGTGCAGCGATGATCGCAGCGGGCTCCATGCTCATAGTGCTGTGGCGTCCGCGCTGTAACTGACCAGAGAAGGGCGCGATCAGATTTCCCGCCGGCGCTTTCAGTGAGGGAGGGCTGTTGTGAGTGACGGTTGAATGATGACAGTTACCCAAAACCACCCTCGACACATTTTTTCACCCAGCAGGCATTGCGAGCTCTACCCAGCATTCCAATGGGCAGCGGGGACTGCGGGAACTGTGGGATAGCTTCCCACAGTGCACCGCTTCCAAAGTCGACGCTGGCCCCGTGAATGTGGACTCAGAAGTTCGAATTTGTGTATTTAGTATGGATACACAAATTCGACTTCATAAGGTCGAATCCACAAATTCGAACTAAGTTGATTCGAAATAGTCTTGTAGTGTAGACAAGGCCTCAGTCATCTGGTGAGAGTTGAATTCTAGGCATGGAAAAAACAAGCTTAAGGAGGCAGAATTTTATTGTGTACCTGGGATTTTGTCCCTTAGATTCACTGGGGACATTGGGGTTTGTCCTTTGTTTCACCTTTTCATCCATCCCTCCCTCCTTTCTCTTCGTCTCTTGCTTCTTTTATCCTTTCTTCTATTCCCCTCCCAAAACCAGGAGAGGGGTGTGTGTGTGTGTGTGTGTGTGTCTGTGTGTTGCGGGGCAGTGATCCCCACCAGTGACCTGGGCCATCCTTTGGGCTCTCTGGTGAGAACTCTCAGCCTCCCATCCTCAGTTTCTACCCTGATTGGCTGAGCAGGGGGTTATTGCCAGAGAAGAGACTCAGGTCTTGTTGTTCTTTTTTAAGAGCAAGTAAATAAGTCATAAGCAGTTGTATGTTTGATGAATTTTGCTGCTTCTCTGCACTAATTGTCTCTGAGCAGTTCATAATTCTCTCTAACATTGCAGTTCTCCTAAAATACTGGCTGAATACTTACTGTGCACTGTTGCTGGTCTGGAGCTCATCTGAGAGCACTTTACTCAGATCATTCAATGTAGGAAATTTAAGATCCGATGCTTAGTTTGAAAATCAGGGCTCTTGGGTCTTATTCCCAACTCTGCCACTGATTATGCGACCTAAGACAAGTTAATTATCCTTCCTCAGCCTTATCTTCTTCCTCTTTCAAGTAGGGATAATAATGATCCACTCCTACCTACCTCACGGTGGGTGGAGATAGGGCCAACTATAGGATTTTTGCTGTCCCAAGCAAAAAAAAAATTGACTGCCCCCACCCCAGCCCTGGGCTCCTCCCTGAATCTCCCTGCTGCCCCAGCCCTGGGCTCCGCCCCCTCCACCCACACCCCCTGCTGCCCCAGTTCTGGGCCTCCCCCCCCAACCTGTACCCCCCTGCTGCCAGCCCTGGGCTCTCCCCCACACACCCGCACCCCATGCCATCCCAGCCCTGGGCTCTCCCCCACACACACCAGCACCCTCTGCCACCCCAGCCTTGGGATCTTCCCCACACATGCACCCCGTGCTGCCCCAGCTCTGGGCTCCCCCCGCCCACTTGCACCCTCCTTCCACCCCAGCCCTGGGACACTGGTAACTTGCTCCCAGAGTGGGTCATTCAGCAGGAATTTTGGATGTGAGTGAGGTCACACCAGTATCTCTAATCCAGTCTGGGGATGTCTTCTGAAGGGGATATCTAGGGCAAAGCCTTCTACAACTTGGGCACACTCGTTCCCCATTCACAGTGCCACCCTGCTCTAGCAGTGAGCTCTCCATTCACAGCAAGCTGCGGCTTGAGGTTTCAGCTACCATACTCCCTCCCCCTCCCTTTCCTGTTGATAGCGGCCAAGGGAATGCTGAGAAATGTCGTTTTTTTCCTGCTCCAGAGCTGGCTCTATAGGCAGGGAGTTAACCAAGGAACTACAGCTCCCAGGGCCCCCTGTTGGTTCTCAGCTCCCAGGCTGGATCCCTGCTGGCTGCCGCCCCTGCAAATGGGCTGCTCCAAGCACCTGCTTGCTTTGCTGGTGCCTAAAGTCGCCCCTGCCTCCACCCATCCTGCACCCCCACCCTGTGCCCCAGCCTGGAGCCTGCACCCAGCACCCAAACTCCATTCCAGAGCCCAACCTCTCAACCATCCCACACCCCAAACCCCTGCCCCAACCCAGGGCCTGCACCCCAGACCTCCTCGCCCGACCCAAACTCCCTTGCAGAGCCTGAGGCAGGTGAGGGGCAGAGTTCGTTGGGGGGGGGGAGGGCTCTGTGCAGTAATATAGTGACTCCTTGGGTCTTTGAATGAGGCTTTATACTTGGGGTGGGGGGGGGTGAGGAGGCAAGCAGCGAGTCGGTGGATGGAGAGGGGCAAATCTCCCAGATTCAAAATCTGTGACTGTGTCTGTTGGTCCTTCTAGCTGCTTTTCTCTGGGCTGGGGGTTGTTCCCACAGGAAGGTGTTTGCTTCTTATCCCTGAGGCCATCAGTATGTGTCATAAACAGATAGTTAAGGGTTAAAGTCTTTTTTACCTGTAAAGGGTTAACATGCAGTACCTGGTAACCACCTGACCAAAGGACCAATCAGAGATGAGATAATTTCAAATCTCTGTGGAGGGAAGCCTTTGTCTGTGTTCTTTGTTAGTTCTCTTTTTGAATCTAAAAGAGACCAGTCATGTCTCCAAGTTCTCCTGCAGTAGTTCCTACTAATTAATAGTGAGTATTAATTAGAAAGGCGAATTAGTCTTATGATTTGATTTCTATATTTGCAATTGTGTGTTTGCTAAAGGAAATGCTTTATTCCTGTTTGCTGATATTGCTTTTACTGAGAAAGGGGGAGGGGAAATTCTCCCCACAGATTGATAAGCTTAGACCCTATGAGTGTCCAGCTTGGGCTCATAGAGATTCTGTATTTTCTTTTTGTTCTCTTAATAAATTCTTTTCTATTAAGGACTTGTTTGGTCTTTCCTTGGGTGGATTCTCAGGGAAAGAGAAGGGGGAGGTATCCCTCTGTAGTTAGATCCCGGTATCTCTCCTAGGAAAAGGGAGGGGGGAGGAAGCAGGGGGAATGGTTTGTTTCTCCTGGGTGTAAGAACTCCATGGATTTGGGGCTCTTGGAATCCCCTAGGATTTTGGGGAAGGACTGTGTCTCAATCCACATTTCCTGATTGAGTGGTGGCAGCTTACTAGATCTAAACTAGGATTTTAGTTTAGAGGAAAACCAAGTCAGGTCCCCATCTTTGAACCCACAAGCTCAAAGTGGGGGTGAGACCCCATGACAGTATGTCTGCTCTTCTCTAGTCAGCCCACTTGCCAAGCTTGATTGTCCTTGGTTGGGCTGCCAGCCCCTCTACAAGGATTGCAGCTGTCTGGAGGTACTGCCCTCCACGCCTTGCTCAGTCACACCTCATTCATTCAACAGGGCAGTTGATTCCCAAGTGGGGGGGAGATCTTATTCTACTTCTAGCAAAAAGACACTTTTCTTTTACCTTAATTACACTACCTTAGAGGCCCGCTATAACATATTACCAAGGTTCAATACAAAGTCATATACAAGTTATACAAAAATGCATAATGCAGAGATTTATCTACAACTGCATTCATTGACTGCATTGATTGACTGTGCAGTAATATAGTGACCCCTGGTCTTTGAATGAGGCTTCATACTTGCCTCATTAATGCAGAGAAGCAGCAAAATCCATCAAACATATAAGTGGTTATGACTTATTTACTTGGTCTTAAAAGAGAACAAAAAGGCCTTGAGTCTCCTCCCTGTCATTAACCCCCTGCACTGTACAAAGACTGAATGGCCCATCCCAGTTGTGGATGTACTCCAGAGACTTGATTTGGACTTGCAGTTTATTCCATCACTGCTACAAGCCTGAACCAAGAACTTTGGCAAAGTACAAGTTTTGCCCAGGGCACCATTTCCCCTAACGCTGATTTTCATATTAACCATCAGATCTTGAATTTCATACATTGAATGACCTCAAGAAAGTGCTCTCAGATGAGCTCCAGGCCAACAAGTATGCACAGTAATTATTCAGCCAGTGTTTTAGGAGAACTGCAATGTTAGAGAGAATCATGAACTGCTCAGAGACAATTAATGCAGAGAAGCAGCAAAATCCATCAAACATATAAGTGGTTATGACTTATTTACTTGGTCTTAAAAGAGAACAAAAAGGCCTTGAGTCTCCTCCCTCTCATTAACCCCCTGCTCAGACAATCAGGGTAGAGACTGAGGATGGGAGGCTGAGGGGTCTCACCAGAGAGCTCAAAGGATGGCCCAGGTCACTGGCGGGGATCACTGCCCCAGCACTACTGCAGCTCCACAGTTTGGGGTGGACCTCCCACAGTGAGAGCTGCCGAGCACTCCCCCGCAACACACACACACACACACACACACACACACACACACACCCTCTCCTGGTGTTAGGAGGGGAACAGGAGAAAGGACAAAAGAAGCAAGAGAGGAAGAGAAAGGAGGGATGGATGGAGGAAAAGATGAAACAAAAAGGACAAACCCTAATGTCCTCAGTAATTCTAAGGGACAAGATCCCAGGTTTGGAATAAAATTCTGCCTCCTTAAGATCATGTTTTCCATGAATTCATCTATCACCAGATGGATCAGACTGAACAGTTTCAAACCTCGAGGAGGCTCTTACCTTCTAAACAGGGTCGGCTGTTATCAAGTAAAATCACTAAAAGGGAAGGAGAAAACTCGAAAGAGGTTCCTCCTGGCTCTCAGGAACGTGAACCCCAATACTCCCCCAGTCCTCAAAGAGAGACCTGGAGAAGGAGACTTGCTGAAGCAAAGCCACAGGGTCTCTGAGGTTTCCCTGGCCCCTCGCCCCTGTCCTGCCTGGCTGATGTCAGCATCTCTCTGTGAGGTCACCACCTCCCCACCACCTTTGGCCAATAGTCTGAGGTTCTGCAAAAGGCCTTTGTGATGTCACTGCCACACCCCTCCCTTGCTGGGCTAATGTCCTGCCCCTGGCCAGGCACTTTGAAGGTTTAAGCTACTCCCTGTGGATCACCCCACTCAAGGAGCATTCGTTCTAGGAAGCAAGCCGTCTAGACAGGAAAACATCAGACGCTGCTGCTCCCAATGCTACATTCAGTTTTAAAGAAATTAGTCGACTTTATTGCCAGAAGAGACCATTAGAGCATCTAATCTGACCCCTGCATATCACAGGCCTCCTGTATGACACACTAGCTACTTTTGGGGTAAACACATTCCAGAAAGGCATCTAGTCTTCATGAAATGACGTCACGAGATGGAGAATCCACCACTTTCCTTGGTAGCTTCTTCCTGTGGTGAATCAACCTCGCTGTTGAATATTTGTGCCTTAATTGTAATATGAATTTGTCTCTTTTCACCTTAGGACCCTGCGAGGTGGGAGTGTGCCAGACCTTGGGCTGCAGCCCAAGCCGGAACTTCTACATGACAATTAAACAGCCCCACAGCCTGAGCCGTGTGGGCCCAAGTCAGTGGTACGGGCCAGCCACCGGTGTGTAACAAGTTTGCGTGGAGAATTAGTGGCAAAACTGGGAACTGAACCCAGATTGTTTCAATTCTTGCCTCCCCCCTTAACCGCAAGCCCAGCGTGTGTGTGTACAGCATTGTTTTGGTCTGTGTTTGCCTTGCATTGGCTTCCAAGGGAGGCTGTGGAATTTCCTTCATTGGAGGTTTTTAAGACCAGGTTAGAGATATGCCAGTCTGTGAATGTCTAGGGATACTTGGTCCTGCCTCAGCACAGCGGGCTGGAGTAGATGACTTCTCAAGATCCCTTCCAGGCCTACATTGAAATAATTCTCTTTTGTGCTGTGTCATGTTCTACGCTGAGCTGTTTTGCATGGTGCCATTTGGAACTGTGATCGCACCATGTTGTGTAGCAGTTTTATGGTGAATTGTTTTGCCTCAGCTTGTTTTCCATTGTGTACTTTTGTCCTAGGATGTCATAGTTCGCATCGTGTTGCTTTCTTTTCCTTTGTATTGTCATTTTATGCTGTGGAGTGTAGGTTGTGTTTTTTTTCCCCCTGAATTTGCCTGACATTATGTTGTGGTGAGTTTTATTCTGTATGTTGTGTTTTTATATGTATATATTGCATAGCATCCTAGAAATGTAGGGCTAGATAGGACCTCAAGATGTCATCAAGTCCAGCTTTCTCTGCTGAGGCAGGACCAAGTATATGTAGATTATCTCTGACAGAGCTTTGTCCTATTTGTTCCTAAAAACTTCCAGGGAAAGAGACTCCCCAGCCCCCTTGTAAGACTGTTCCAGAGCTGAACTGCCTTAGCTCTGGGGACACCCACACAGATTTTAGTGGTGAGCAGCTCTGGAGAGAGAGGAGACCCCAGTTAGTGGGCAGTTGGATAAAGAGACTAAAGTTGGGAGGAGAAACATTGACGTGTCCAAGGTCACCCAGGCTGTCTGTGACCGAGCTAGAAATAGGTTCTAGTGCCACCGTACTGCTGTTTCTGAAGGTCTCTGCCACACTGCTGTTTTAGGCACTGGTGCAAACCCTTAGTGTAGACAGAATTTACACTAGTGCACTCTGGCACTGGTGCACCATGTCCCAGTTTGAAGGTTTGGGGTGGGGAGAGGGGCTGTGACCTCCCTGAGGCCTGAGGCTGACTGAACGGTGCAGCTGGTAACGGAGGGGCAGCAGTGAGTGCTGGAGGTATGAGCCAGGAGCACAGCCAGACAGGACTGGACACTGACTTCTCCTGACCCAGGGGACACACCCCCAGCGAGGTGGTTTGTCCATGGATGTGCAGGCTGTCTTGGCAGAGGAGCTCATTTGCAATCTCTGCACACCTCTTCCTACAGTGTGCACTGGGGACCTTTCCAAGCTGCGAGTGACGGGGCTCGGGAGTTAACAGGATCTGTTCCTGGCTCTGTCATGGACCTGTTTGGTGACCTTGGGGAAGTCACAGCTCCTCTCTCTGTAACACTGTCTTCAGTGACTCGAGAGCACTAGCACCAGCCTCAGGCAGACTGGTGAGAAGCAGGGCACAAACCCCAAATTGGGTGTGAGGTCTGTATGGAGATTTCGCCAACCAAGTATCCAGTGTAAACGCTTCAGGCATTGTAACAGCATTAACATGGAATCACAGACAGTCCTCTTGGGTGATCCCATATATCTCACCACGCAGGTGAGCTCACCTTTGTGACAGGTGGTCCCTTACTCCAGGGGTTCCCAACCTTTTTCTTTCTGAGCCTCCCCACCCCCCACGCCCACACATGCTATAAAAACTCCACTGCCCCTGTGGGCCACAATAACTGGTTTTCTGCATATAAAATCCAGGGCTGGCGTTAGGGGTAGCAAGCAGGGCAACTGCCTGCGGCCCCATGCCACAGGGGCCCCCGCAAAGCTACATTGCTTAGGCTTTGGCTTCAGCCCTGGTGATGGGGCTCAGGGCCCTGGACTTCAGCCCCATGCGCTGGGACTTCAGCTTTCTGCCCTGGGACTCAGTGAGTCTAATGCCGGCTTTGCTTGGCAGCCCCCTGAAAGCTGCTCACGGCCCCCCAGGGGGGCCCTGGTTGAGAACCACTGCCTTACAGCACGAATCACAGCAATGTTCAAGTTACTGCCAGTCCCAAAGGACCCGTCACTTCCTTAGGTCAATTAAATCTTAGATCTTCCAAAAAAGACACTTGTAGCCAGTCCTGTCATAACCTGTATTAAGACTTATTTAAAAGGAAACGAGAGTTGTTAACAAAGTTAAAGCAGGTAATCCTATAGATGCAGATGAGCTGCAGTCTTAAATTTCAAAGGTAATAGAAGCTTCTGTAATAAGCAAGCTCTACATATTCTTTAGGACTAACCCAGGCTAAGCAGCTGGGGATCTCTTGCTTATGCCTAGAAACTTTGCCCCCCCCCCCCGCCTCCCAGAGTCCAGGCAGCATACAGACAATCAGTTCCTTCTCTATGGGGTTTTTCATCCCCTTCCTACCATGTGCTCTGAGCAGGAAACTCAGCTATTGGGAAGTGAAGAGCACAACAACAGTTTCATGTCTTTGTTAACATCCCATAATAGTCTCTCTGGTGTTGATGGACCTTTCCTGCCAGGCAGGGTGTAATGCATTCTGTTGCCAATCAGCAGTTCACATAGGTAAAGTCTCTCTCCTGTCTGGTGATTTACAGAGCCACAGAGGCTCACAATGCAACTAGTCAGATGTTAACTCAGGCAGCAACTTACAAGCATTCAATAAAGTCTAAACACAAAACACATTCTTATGTTCACAGTCTGTATGAGGAGTATCTACTCATTTGGACTCACTGGGGAGCCACAGAAAGAAACAAGGTGTGCTGAGGCAAGAAGGCCCAATCACAGAGCCCCCAGGGTCACGCTTCCCAAAAGCTAAAACTAGGCCCAGCCCATGAAAGGGGCACTCCCAGGAGAGACTGTGTAAAGGCTGGAGCATCAAATAACTTAGTTAACCTGAGAGAGCTGCCTTGGGGACAATGACAGGGAGAATCCCCAGAGTGACTTCTTTGATTCTGCTCATCTCTGGCCTTTGGTTCATAGAATCACAGAACTGGAAGGGACCTTGAGAGGTAGCTAGTCCAGTCCCCTGCACTCAAGGCAGGATGAAGTAGTATCTAGACCAGGAGTGGCCAACCTGAGCCTGAGAAAGAGCCAGAATTTACCAATATACATTACTAAAGAATCATCAGCTCCCACCCCCTGCTCCCAGTGCCTCCCACCCATGGGAAGCCACACTAATCAGCACCCCCCCCTCCTCGCACTCCCGATCAGCTGCTCATGCTATGCAAGACACTCGGGTGGGGGGGACGGGGGGGATGGAGCGTGGGCACTGCAGGCTCAGGGAAGGGGGTGGGAAGGGGTGGAGTGGGGTCAGGGCCTGTAGCTGAGTAGTGAGCACACCCAGCACATTGGAAAGTTGGTGCCTGTAGCACCAGCCCCGGAGTTGGTGCCTGTACAAGGAGCCGCGTATTAAATTCTAAAGAGCCACATGTTGGCCACCCCTGATCTAGACCATCCCTGAGAGGTATTTGTCCAGCCTGCTCTTAAAAATCCCCAATGATGGAGATTCCACAACCTCCCTAGGCAATTTATTCCAGTGCTTAACCACCCTGACAGGGAGTTTTTCCTAATGTCCAACCTAAACCTTCCTTGCTGCAATTTAAGCCCATTGCTTCTTGTCCTGTCCTCAGAGGTTAAGAACAACGTTTCTCCTTCCTCCTTGAAATGAACTTTTATGTACTTGAAAGCTGATCATATCTTCTCCTGACTAAACAAACACAATTTTTTCAGTCTTCCCTCATAGGTGATGTTTTCTACACCTTTAATCATTTTTATTGCTCTTCTCTGCACTTTCTCCAATTTTTCCACATCTTTCCTGAAATGTGGCACCCAGAACTGGACACATTACTCCAGTTGAGGCCTAATCAGTGCAGAGTAGAGTGGAAGAATCACTTCTCATGTCTTGCTTACAATACTCCTGCTAATACATCTCAGCATTATACTTGGGTTTTTTGCAACAGTGTAACACTGTTGACTCATATTTAGCTTGTGATCCACTGTGACTCCCAGATCCATTTCTGCTGTGCTCCTTCCTAGGCAGTCATTTCCTGTCTCGTATGTGTGCAACTGATTATTCCTTCCTAAGTGGAGTACTTTGGATTTGTCCTCATTGAATTTCATCCTATATTCTCCAGTTTGTCCAGATCATTTTGAATTGTAATTCTAGCCTCCAAAGCACTTGCAGCCCCTCCCAGCTTGGTATCATCTACAAACTGTATAAGTGTAACAGAGAGACTCTGCTACTGGGAGGGTTTCACTATGTCTAGGAGGGTTACACCCTGGTGGGAGGGGGCTAGGCCTGTCCTGGAATAAGTCATTTTGTGCTACACAGTGTGGCAGAACCTAGAATGTCCATTACCAGGGAAAAATGCTGGGGGGAATTGACATGTGGAAAGGACAGAAACCCTGTCGGAATTCTCTCACATTGCCCTTCTTGCCCTGGCAGGCTACAGAATAATGTTCACCTTTCACCCTAAATCATCCCCTCCTCCCAGCTGGAAGGAAACGGCTGCAATGGAGCTGGCTCAGGTAAGGGATTAGCAGGGAGCTGGTGGTGGGTTCTGCTTGGAGGGAGAGGAGAAGTAAATGTATAGGAGGGTGGGAGCTGCTAGAGGTAGTGGGAGGCAGGAACTGTCTAGGGTGTGGAATGGGAGGGGAAAGGATGTGACAAACCTGCTGAGACTTGTGTACTCTAGGGTGTGATGGGCTGTCACCCCGGGGGTGCAGTCTGGGGGGCTTCTGGGAAACACTGTCCCTCTAACCCTCAAACTGGGTTGGCCCTTCTCACACTGCCAGCCTCTCCAGGCCCTGTTATTACCCAACAGGACAGCAGGTGGCACCACGCATCCAACTAAGCTACCTGAGTGCTTTACCTAAGCCACTCAAAGACAGATAGAAGACAAAAGCCAATTTCCCAGCCATAAGTGGTAGCAAACAGATCAAAGCAGATTACTTAACAAATAACCAAAAACTCAAACTAAGCTTAACATACTATCTGGATAGAATTTGAATTAGCAGTTTCTCACCCTGACTGATGATACAAGCAGTCCACCAAGTTTCCATACACAAGCTAAAAATCCCTTTACCCTGGGACCAGCAGTTCCCCCAGTTCAGTCTTTCTTCCTCAGGTGTTTCCAGGAGTTCTCTTGTGTGGGGAATGAGGCCAAGAAATGATGTCACACTCCACCTTATGTAGCTTTTCCATATTGCGGGAACCATTTGTTCCAAACTTGTTTCCCAGTCCAGTTTGTGGAAAAATACAGGTACCAAAATGGAGTTTGTTGTCATGTGGTCTGCTCACATGCCCTAGCATGCCCTGCTGAGTCATAGTAGCCATGACTCATAGGCTAGCTGAAAAATTCACAAGAGGGCTAAGCTCTTCCACGGTCCATTGTCTTTCTTGATGAGCCATGAACACTGTCTGGCTTCTTTGTTGTACCTGAAAGGCTTGTTGTGAGTTTTACCCAGAGTAAACACATTTGAAATACAGATACAGAGTCAATATCCATAACTTCAGTTACGAACATGATACATGCACACAAATAGGACAGTCATATTCAGCAAATCATAACTTTTCCAATGACACTGAACATGACGCATCTTGCACAAAATGCAACATAATTATGTCCTAATCATTTTATAATCATACCACTATGCTGAATGTGTGGTGTAGTGTCAGGGCCTAATTTCAAGGCACAGGAGTTGGGAATGGAACTTCCACTCTTTGTGGAACAGGAAATAACCCTCCAGCCAGGGCTGGGAAAACTTCCCGGACTCCCAGTGCTGGAGCCTGAATCTTCTAACACTTCATTAGTTACCACGAACCCCAATCTTTGTGGCAACTGCAAACTTTATCAATGATGATTTTATATTGTCTTCCAGGTCATTGATAAGAATGTTAAATAGCGCAGGGCCAAGAACCAATCCTTGTGGGAACCCCCTAGAAAGAAATCTACTCAAGCATGGTTCTCCATTTACAATCATAGTTTTTAATCTGTTTAATGTATGCTGTGTTTATTTTGTATCTTTCTAGTTTTCTAGTCAAAATATTGTGCTGAACCAAGTCATATGCCTTACAGAAGTCTAGGTAATGTTTTCACCTCTTAGCTCATCAATACTATTAGCTGCAACCAAACTTTTGATCTCACCCAATAAGGATATCCAGTTAGTTTGATTGGATCTGTTGTCTCTGAACCTTTGTTAATTGGTACTAATTATATTACCCTCCTTTACCTCTTTATTAATTAAATCCATATTCGCTGCTCTATTATCTTGCCCAGTATCAGACTAACACTCTTGTAATTAGCTGGGTCATCTCTTTTACACTTTTTAAATATTGGCACAGCATTAGCTTTTTATCAGTCTTCTGGAATTTCCCCATTGTTCCAAGTCCTATTTAAAATCAACATCAACAGTCCTCCACCAGGTCTTTCAAAACTCTTAATACAAGTTATCTGGACCTGCTTATTTAAACATGTCTAACTGTAATAGCTGCTGTTTAACATCCTCGTGAGTTATTGTTGGGATGGAAAGACTGTCGTTGTCAACGTCTTATATGATTAAATCATCTGTTTTTCTTCAACTCCAGGAGTGAAATATTTATTGAACACTTTTACCTCTTCTGTATTATTTTTGATAATTCTGCCATTTCCATCTAGTAATTTACCACTACCATTGTTAGGGATTAATTTTGTACTTAATATACTTTTTTAAAACTTCCTTCTTATTTTCATTAAGTGGTCATTGATTCCTGATAGCTTCCCTTACCAATTTTCTACAATTCTGACTTTCTAACTTATATTCTTTACTGTTGACATCCCCTTTCTTCCATATATTTTATTTGGAGATTCCTACCAGGGAGCCACCAGCAGGGTCCAGAGACAGCCCCATCTCCTATATCAAGCCCTGGCTAGTAGCTATGTGATAAATGTGATGACTCTGCCTCTGTCTGTCAGCTGGGAGACACAAAGGTTCTCTCTTTCCACCCTCTGATGCCTCCTGACTGCTCTAAGCAAGGTGGGGTGGGACTCTGTTAACATGTGCCTCCTGGAGCTTCCATTTACCTGGTGCTGCTGTTCCGTGAATAGTGGGGTTGTGATTGGGGCAGCAGGTACTGAGTGTTGGACTCTTGCTCTTTCTAGTAATAATTGTATACCTTTATTCATCATACAAGTTTTGCAGGTTTTCTTGCCCCCCTTTTTTTTGCCTTATCTCCCACACGCTAGTATCATTTTTGGACATGTGCCTTTTTGGTGCCGTCAGTCATTTTAAAATTGGATTTAATATATCCTTATTGGCTATATTAATCACTGTAGCTTTCATGCCTTTTCCTCATTTTAAGAGGAAAATATGCCTCCTGTAGAATTCTAAATTGAGTAAATATGTGTATGACTCATGCATGGTTTGTGTGACAGTGAGATGAGCTCTTTTAGGAGAGAGTGTAATGTTGCCATTCAGGATCCCATGGGTGAAGGGATAAGAGAGCCGTGGGAGGGGCGGAGAAGGGGGAAGGGAGTAGATAATTCTGGGGTGCCAGGACATGGGGAGGGTGTGTGCAGGGTTAGAGCTAAGAAGCAGCAGGGAGGTAGGAGGTAGTGAGAGATGAGGAGAAAATACAAGAAGCTCCCAAGGTGCCGGGAAGTGGTGCCGGCTGAGAGTAATGGGAAGAAGGGGAGGGGAGTGTGGAGGAAGGGCACCCGGGAAGTGGGCTGGGTGGGTCATTGGAAGGGAGGAGAGGTTTGGGAATCTAGAGCTGTGGGGGATCCCAGACCTTTAACCTTCAATCCCTACTGAAGCCTTGTTGCTTTAGAGCCTACACTCCAGTTTTATTTCTGTTCAGTTTCACTTCTTTTTACATTTCCCCCCCAAATATCATTATTTTAACATTTGACCTCCCTCTCCCACTCATAACCCCTCTCCCCATATAACCTCCCCATGTCTATGCTCAGTGACCCTGGCCACTGATCCTGAGTCCTTGCTGCATTCCTCCCTGTGACGATGCGGTTCTGGCGGGACCCAACGGAGAGTGCCAAATCAGGACCAATTGCTCAAACAGGGCAGTCACAGCCCTAGGCTGGGGTTTTTCAACCTCTAAGGCAAACCAAACCAGCCAGACAAAGAGGACTTTGGTTTCACCCCACTGGCTAACCACAAGTCACACAAGCAATTCCCTTAGACACTCCAGTCTCCCAGTATCACCACCAGCGCCACTCGTCCTGGGGATGAATGGTTATGAAAACCAACACCCCAATAAAAGAAAACGGTTCTCTCGATCCCAAAGGACCAAGCCCCAGACCCAGGTCAATATACACATCAGATCTTACCCACAAATCACACTGTTGCCAATCCTTTAGAATCTAAAATCTAAAGGTTTATTCATAAAGGAAAAAAGTAGAGATGAGAGCTAGAATTGGTTAAATGGAATCAATTACATTCAGTAATGGCAAAGTTCTTAGTTCAGGCTTGTAGCAGTGATGGCATAAACTGCAGGTTCAAATCAAGTCTCTGGAGTACATCCACAACTGGGATGGGCCATTCAGTCCTTTGTGCAGAGCTTCAGTTTGTAGCAAAGTCCCTCCAGAGGTAAGAAGCAGGATTGAAGACCAGATGGAGATGAGGCATCAGCCTTAGATAGGCTTTTCCAGGTGTAAGAACCTCTTTGTCCTTACTGTGGAAAATTACAGCAAAATGGAGTCTGGAGTCACATGGGCCAGTCCCTGCATACTTTGCTGAGTCACAAGGCGTGTCTGCCTTCTCTCCATGGGTCAATTGTGTAGCTGATGGTCCTTAATGGGCCATCAAGCAAGCTGGGCAGAGCTAACACCAACTTGTCTGGGATGTTTCCCAGAAGCACAGCACCAACTTGAAATACAGACAGTATAGAGCCAATATACATAACTTCAACTAAAAATGACACATGCACACAGACAGCACAATCATAACCAGCAACCCATAACCTGGTCTTAGACACCTTATATGACCCCCTTTACCTAAGATTTGGTGCCACTACAGGACCTTGGTTGCAAACCATGTTCTATATGGTCCCAGTTTATACCAATAACGTCACACTCCCTCCCATAGCAGGGCCGCTACCCAGGCACAAATGGGCACTTTGTTGATGATGTCACTGGGTGGTTGTGTAGCCCGTACAATTGTTACACCTATAAGATTACATATTCCGAAGCCCTTCACACCACTCGGGCTTATCTCTATACACCCATACAGTCTGTTCCCCAGTGTTCCCTTCCCAGCTCTGATGCTGCAGAGCATTTACCCCCGTCCTCCTTCCCAGCCTTGCCTGTGTCCCTGTTCCTGTTCCCCCCACTTAATAAACATGATTCCAATTTCCCTTCCCCCTCCTGTTTGACCCCAGTTTATATAGTCATATTCTCAGCTACACCTAGCACGATTGATTGTACAGAAGAGAGAAACAATTAGAGAACCAGACAGATAAACAACAGAAAAGTGAGGGCCGTAAAGATAGAACAATACAGAAATGAGAGTTTCTCAGTCAGAGCCATTGATAAGTGATTTCTTGCCAGACAGGATGCTGTCAAACTAAGTTTCTTTTATCCATCTTAAGATCTGTTTCTTTATCTGGTGGTGATGGGCATCATACAGACAGGATCGTCTTCCTAACAGTCTAATAGCACCTTATTTCAGTGTGACTGGTTTGGGATGAGAGGATGTGACCCTTCGCTTGCCAGCTAATGGCTGCCCCTGCTGCTTAGCCAAAGTCCTTAGCCTAAGAAAAAGGCCTCAGACTATCCTCGTGAGAGAAGACCCATACACAGGCAGACTGAGATTTTCATTCTTTGTTTTCATACTCCTGTAACTAGTTAAGTGATAAAAAACACTTGTAAGTTCTTAATGTATAGGCTTTACAGGCAGGCCTGAATATCTCTATTCTAACAGAGGATTCTACCCTTTCCCCCATTCTGTGTTTGTCTTTTCTATTTAGATTGTAAATTCTTCAGGGCATGGGCCATCTACTATTCTGCGTTTGTAATGTGCCTAGCACAATGGGGACCCCCTGTTAGTTGGTCCCTAGGCACTGAGGTAATGAATATGATTTAGAATAATAACTCTCCTGCCACATTGAGCCAAGGAAGCTGGCCCTGGGATGTTACTGCTTAAAAAGGAGATTGGCTTAAAACCATGGACTATTATTTGTGAAAAGTATCCCACAAATTCCACTGACCTCCCTTGATTTCTTTGCCTTGAGTAGAGTTTCCAGTTTCCAAACCTGATGTGATCTCGCAGCTGGAACGAGGGGAAGAGCCGTGGGTCCCAGGTCTCCAGGGCTCTGAGAAAGAAGTGCCCCTGAGAGCTGCCTGCACAGGTGGGGAATTGGTTAAACCAACTCAAAAACTGTCCAGGAAACATTTGGGATGCCCTACAAAGACCTTGTGAGCTCTCCAAGTTCAGGATTGTTCCCTGCAGATGTGGCATCATTAGATAGATGTCACTTACAGCATCCCACCTATCCTGACTGACAACTGGCAGCAGGTCCCTCCCCAATCTCGCTTTCCCCTGAGAGTTCTGGTGAGATGCAGACCAAAACTGATCCCTTCCATTCTCCTCTGGGGAGAGGTTTGGGGAAAATCTCCAACATATATTTTGGTTGGTTCATCCCTTTTTCCATTCCTATCTCTGAGATTTCCTTCCTCTCAGGCACAGAGAGTGACCTATGTCTCATTCTCTCTGTCTCCCATCAGGTGACGGGATGGTGAGTGATAACAAGGAGGAGAAACCCCAGCAGGAAGATGCTGAGCCAATAGAACCACATGGGACATTATCAGGAAGATCGAAAGGGAATGTTTCCTGGAGTTGTGCACTCCCAGAAAAAGCAAAAGCAAAAGCCTGTGAGACTCAGCAGAGGCCAGAGGAAAACTTCAGTAGCCACACAGACCTTATTGCAAGTGAGAGAATCAACTTGGAAGACACACATTACACATGCCATGAGTGTGGGAAACACTTCAATTGGAGCTCACACCTTATCACACATCGTAGAATCCACACAGGAGAGAAACCTTATGGATGCTCTGAGTGTGGGAAATGCTTCACTCATAGTTCAACCCTCATTTCACATCAGAGAATCCACACAGGGGAGAAGCCCTACACATGCTTTGAGTGTGGAAAAAGCTTCAATCAGAGCTCACACCTTATCAGATATCAGAGAATCCACACAGGAGAGACGCCCTACACGTGCTCTGCGTGCGGGAAAAGCTTCACGCAGAACTCTACCCTGATCGCACCTCAGAGAATCCACTGTGGAGAGAGACCCTACACATGATCTGAGTGTAGGAAAAGCTTCAGTCAGAGCACAAATCTTATTAAACATCAGAAAATCCACATGGGAGAGAACTGTAATAAATGCCTTGATTAGGGCTGGCCAAAGGTTGAGGGGGAGTTTTTTTGTTGTTTTTATCGCATTTGCTCATTCCTGCATTGTGGTCTTTGCTCCATCTTCACTGTGGTCTCTCAGCTCCCACACATGAGTTACCTGCTTCTGCATTTTGCAGCTCACCCTTCTTTGGGGTCAGTCCTGTGATCTTTTCTATCAACTCCTTTCCTTTTGAGTCGTAGGAGTGTGTGTCCCTCCAGCCAGGAATGTTCATCAGCTCCAGGTGGGGGAGAGGTTTGATCCCAACAAGCTACACTGAGGCAAAAACTACCTGTGCCTTCCATCCACTAGGGCTGTACATGGCATTGGCTGCTCAAGTTAGTGATCTTGGTGTAAAAAGACAATTATAGTTGTAGTGCAGATGCAGCCCAGGTGCAGTGGTTGGCATTAGCTTTCCCCTTGTCCTGACCTAAACTCCATCACTTTTCCTAGTCTAAACAAACCCTGAGCATCACGGTTATGCTGTTCCCCCATTTCAAACCAAGTGTTAGTCATCGAGTTCCCCCTTTGGAAACCAATTGTTTCATTCCCAGTTGCTCTGATGTTGCTTCAGGTTGTGCTGGAGAGCAGATATTTTTATTATCATTTTCCTCACTTAAAATATATTGAACTATAACAAAGAGCAGGAACAGGGCAGAGATAGGGGAAAATGTCATTTCACCCTTTGTAACAACAGAAGAAGTTAGTGTAAGTCAGAGGGATTCCCTTATTCCCGATCACCATTCCAATCCCCCATTTGTTCAATTGGTTAGGTCACTATTTTTTCTAAAGGGCTGAGAAGAGGATTCCCTAGTAAATGACCTGGAACGAAGCAAAATACCCATGGATTTCACTACCAAAGTCGTTGTGGCCCAGGCCCTGCAAGAGTCGCTCCTGAAGATATCTCCTTCCTAATCAGCTGCTTATTGCCTATTATTTGGGAAATACAATCCATATTGAGGTAGGGATGGGAAAAATGGAAATGACATTTGTCTTCAGCTCACCCCTGGAGGTGCTGCAAATGTGTAGAAAATGGAATGTGTGTTGAATGTGATATAGCTGCAGAAAGATGCCTGTTTTTAATAGAGACCTGACATTTGGTGTCTTACAGGGATTCTAAGCTGCACCTGAATTTAGTCCCTAATTTAAATCTGTGCCTCCAGATTAAAGAAATAAAAGGGCATAGTTGGGGGAGTTGTACCTCACTATCACTACTGATCTGTTGTGCAGTTGGTGAAGAATTCTACGCCAGAGAAGTATAAAATTACTCCAAGTAAGGTCACAGATTTGACAAGAACTCGGGTAGAAATTGCAGGTACTGGTGGTTGATTTTCACCCCCGAGATGGAAGCTATGGTGACCTGTGGCCCAGGTAAACTCTTTTTAGACCCCCGCTCCCTAGTTAAGTGGCCTTGGTCACACTCCTAAAGGACACCATGATTAAATTGGGAACAACTGTCCTTTACCATTTCAATCCAAAGTTTCATGAAGCGCAGAGAGAAACAGCTGATTCCTTCAGAGCCATTCCATGCCTATGGATCCCAATCTGGTTGCCTTGTTGGACAAAAAGCACTTCCATGCTGGGAAAACAATGGTAGCCAATGAGGGAATGTATCGGATTCGAAGTTCAGACTGCAGGATACTTGAATGCTGAGTCCAGAGTCTGTGGTTTAGTCCAGGACTGCACAACTCGTAAAGCGGCAAGGGCAATAGTACTCCAAAGAAAACAGCTGAGGGCCAAAACCCCCCGGGCTCCAGTGAAACCCCCCAGTGCCACCCAGCCCCACAAAACACCCCCCCCAAGCACTGTCCGCCCTGTGGAAACAAACCTTCCTTCCCCAGCACCACCCTGCCAAAACAGCAGTATTGAATGTTGGTAATAAGTTATAGCAGGCCCCTAAGGTAGTATAATGAAGGTAAAAGAAAATTCTCTTTTTGCTAGAAGTAGAATAAGATCTTCCCCCCACTTTGTAGTCAATTATGCTATTGAATGAATGAGGTGTGAATGTGGAAGGCAACACCCCCAGACAGCTGCAACCCTCGGAGAGGGGATGGGAGCCAGACCAGATCAGTAGAACAGGTCAGCCACTGACTCACTACTCGCCTTCTCAGCCTCCCACCCCCCGCTCACCTTCTCAACCCCCTTCCCCACCGCCAGCTCACCTGCCCACCCACCAATTCCTGCCCGCTCACCTCCTCAGTCCCCCAGCTCACCTCAGCTCTCCCCTCCCCGGCTCGCATACTCATCCCCTGCCACTGCCTGCCTGCTCTCCTCCTCAGCCTCCCACCCCTCTGGCCAGGGATGAGCTACCAAAATCTTAACAACCAGTTCCCTCCTCACCCCAGGGGGTTGTGTCCCCCCGGGACTCCTGCGCCTATCCAACCCCCTGCGTTCCTTTTATGCCCCCCCCTCTGGACCCCACCCCATCCACTGCCCTTCCCTGTCCTCTGACTGCCCCCTGTCACCCCACCCAACCCCTCCTCATTCCTGATGGCCCCCCTGGGACCCTTGCCCCATTCATCCACCCCTTCTCCCTGTCCCCTGACCACCTCTGGAACCCCTGCCCCTGATGGTTCGCGCGGGACGCCTGGGAGGACTGAGAAGCAAATGGCGCCTTCACACTAAGGCCCAGGGTGGCAGAGGGGAGGTAGGTGAGCTGGGGTGGGGAGCGGTTCCCCTGTGCACCCCCCGGGTTACCTGCTGTGGTGCGGGCGGCCCCCCTGACCCAGCTCACCTTGTCTCTGTCTCCACCTTACTGGGCCTGAGCGCGAAGCTGCCACACCGCTTCTCTTCCCTCCAAGGCTTCCTGCGCGAACAGCTGATTCACGGAAGCGGGGTGGGACATTCAGGGGAGTAGGTGGAGCGGAGGTGAGCTGGGGTCAGCCGCTGGCTCACCTGTCCCCCCGCCACTGCCCACCTCCTCAGCCCCCTCCCACCCGCTATTGTGTCATACAGGAGGCCTGTAATATGCAGGGGTCAGATTAGATGCTCTAATGGTCTCTTCTAGCCATAAAGTCGACTAATTTCTAAAAATCTGAGGGTAGCATTGGGAGCAGCAGCGTCTGATGTTCCCTGCCTAGCCGGCTTGCTGCCTAGAACGAACGCTCCTTGAGTGGGGTGATCCACAGGGAGTAGCTCAAACCTGCAAAGTGCCTGGCCAGGGGCAGGACGTTAACCCAGCAAGGGAGGGGTGTGGCAGTGACATCACAAAGGCCTTTTGCAGGACCTCAGACTATTGGCCAAAGGTGGTGGGGAGGTGGTGACCTCACAGAGAGATGCTGACATCAGCCAGGCAGGACAGGGGCGAGGGGCCAGGGAAACTTCAGAGACCCTGTGGCTTTGCTTCAGCAAGTCTCCTTCTCCAGGTCTCTCTTTGAGGACTAGGGGAGTATTGGGGTTCACGTACCTGAGCGCCAGGAGGAACCTCTTTCGAGTTTTCTCCTTCCCTTTTAGTGATTTTACTTGATAACAGCCGACCCTGTTTAGAAGGTAAGAGCCTCCTCGAGGTTTGAAACTGTTCAGTCTGATCCATCTGGTGACAGTTGAATTCATGGAAAACATGATCTTAAGGAGGCAGAATTTTATTCCAAACCTGGGATCTTGTCCCTTAGAATCACTGAGGACATTAGGGTTTGTCCTTTTTGTTTCACCTTTTCCTCCATCCATCCCTCCCTTCTCTTCCTCTCTTGCTTCTTTTCTCCTTTCTCCTGTTCCCCTCCTAACACCAGGAGAGGGTGTATGTGTGTGTGTGTGTGTGTGTGTGTGTGTGTGTGTTGCGGGGGAGTGCTCGTCAGCTCTCACTGTGGGAGGTCCACCCCAAACTGTGGAGCTGCAGTAGTGCTGGGGCAGTGATCCCCGCCAGTGACCTGGGCCATCCTTTGAGCTCTCTGGTGAGACCCCTCAGCCTCCCATCCTCAGTCTCTACCCTGATTGTCTGAGCAGGGGGTTAATGAGAGGGAGGACACTCAAGGCCTTTTTGTTCTCTTTTAAGACCAAGTAAATAAGTCATAACCACTTATATGTTTGATGGATTTTGCTGCTTCTCTGCATTAATTGTCTCTGAGCAGTTCATGATTCTCTCTAACATTGCAGTTCTCCTAAAACACTGGCTGAATAATTACTGTGCATACTTGTTGGTCTGGAGCTCATCTGAGAACACTTTATTGAGGTCATTCAATGTATGAAATTCAAGATCTGATGGTTAATATGAAAATCAGTGTTAGGGGAAATGGTGCCCTGGGCAAAACTTGTACTTTGGCAAAGTTCTTGGTTCAGGCTTGTAGCAGGGATGGAATAAACTGCAAGTTCAAATCAAGTCTCTGGAGTACATCCACAACTGGGATGGTCCATTCAGTCTTTGTACAGTGCAGGGGGTTAATGACAGGGAGGAGACTCAAGGCCTTTTTGTTCTCTTTTAAGACCAAGTAAATAAGTCATAACCACTTATATGTTTGATGGATTTTGCTGCTTCTCTGCATTAATGAGGCAAGTATGAAGCCTCATTCAAAGACCAGGGGTCACTATATTACTGCACAGTCAATCAATGCAGTCAATCAATGCAGTTGTAGATAAATCTCTGCATTATGCATTTTTGTATAACTTGTATATGACTTTGTATTGAACCTTGGTAATATGTTATAGCGGGCCCCTAAGGTAGTGTAATTAAGGTAAAAGAAAAGTGTCTTTTTGCTAGAAGTAGAATAAGATCTCCCCCCCACTTGGTAATCAACTGCCCTGTTGAATGAATGAGGTGTGACTGAGCAAGGCGTGGAGGGCAGTACCTCCAGACAGCTGCAATCCTTGTAGAGGGGCTGGCAGCCCAACCAAGGACAATCAAGCTTGGCAAGTGGGCTGACTAGAGAAGAGCAGACATACTGATGGCCTCGGGGATAAGAAGCAAACACCTTCCTGTGGGAACAACCCCCAGCCCAGAGAAAAGCAGCTAGAAGGACCAACAGACACAGTCACAGATTTTGAATCTGGGAGATTTGCCCCTCTCCATCCACCGACTCGCTGCTTGCCTCCTCACCCCCCCACCCCAAGTATAAAGCCTCATTCAAAGACCCAAGGAGTCACTATATTACTGCACAGAGCCCCCCCCCCCCCGATGAACTCTGCCCCTCACCTGCCTCAGGCTCTGCAAGGGAGTTTGGGTCGGGCGAGGAGGTCTGGGGTGCAGGCCCTGGGTTGGGGCAGGGGGTTGGGGTGTGGGATGGCTGAGAGGTTGGGCTCTGGTATGGAGTTTGGGTGCTGGGTGCAGGCTCCAGGCTGGGGCACAGGGTGGGGGTGCAGGATGGGTGGAGGCAGGGGCAACTCTAGGCACCAGCAAAGCAAGCAGGTGCTTGGAGCAGCCCATTTGCAGGGGCGGCAGCCAGCAGGGATCCAGCCTGGGAGCTGAGAACCAACAGGGGGCCCTGGGAGATGTAGTTCCTTGGTTAGCTCCCTGCCTATAGAGCCAGCTCTGGAGCAGGAAAAAAACGACATTTCTCAGCATTCCCTTGGCCGCTATCAACAGGAAAGGGAGGGGGAGGGAGTACGGTAGCTGAAACCTCAAGCCGCAGCTTGCTGTGAATGGAGAGCTCACTGCTAGAGCGGGGTGGCACTGTGAATGAGGAACGAGTGTGCCCAAGTTGTAGAAGGCTTTGCCCTAGATATCCCCTTCAGAAGACATCCCCAGACTGGATTAGAGATACTGGTGTGACCTCACCTTGCAGCCCCCAAGGAAGGAATTAGGTGGACTAAATGGACAGTTCCCCTCTTTATCTGAATCCTAGCAAGGGAGGTACATGGATCCCACTAGAATTTAAGAGTAAGGGAGGAGAGGCTCTACTGGACCTGGGCAGCTTTAGATACAGTACCAGGCACGTAGAGGATTTCCACTTCTGAGCCATCGAAGCAGAAATTGACTTTTCCTTTCCAGATTTAGCTAATATTCAGAAAGGGAATCTAGCACCTGCCTTCCAGATTTGAACACCCTCAAAATTCAGGAGTGCTGAAGCTCAATTTGGGCAGCTGTTACTTCATTTCTCCAAAATCAAATATACTGATTCACTGTAATTTCCTGTAGAAAAAGTAGGATAAACTTGAGCAAGAAATGCTTCCCAGTTGTTTTTAGGACTGGAATTGCTATTTTCAACAGCCATTGCCTTTGTTTGTTTGTTTTATAGTTTTATTTGTTTAAAAGGAAGACAGTGATATTGCATTGGCAAATTGCCCATAGAAACAAAGAATGGAACATAAGAATAATAAAGGCACCTCAACGTTTCCTCATTTCTGTAGGAAAGTCTTATAATATGCATCCAGATATCCTTTATTCACACAAGCTGAAAATTGTTCCATGTTACTGCAGTTCTGTAACCATATGGGAACCAATCCTGTCTGTGTTCTGTGCACATCCAAAATTCCTGCTGAATGACCCACTCTGGGAGCAAGTTACCAGTGACCCAGGGCTGGGGTGGAAGGAGGGTGCAAGTGGGTGGGGGGAGCCCAGAGCTGGGGCAGCATGGGGTGCATGTGTGGGGAAGATCCCAAGGCTGGGGTGGCAGAGGGTGTTGGTGTGTGTGGGGGAGAGCCCAGGGCTGGGATGGCATGGGGTGCGGGTGTGTGGGAGAGAGCCCAGGGCTGGCAGCAGGGGGGTACAGGTTGGGGGGGGAGGCCCAGAACTGGGGCAGCAGGGGGTGTGGGTGGAGGGGGCAGAGCCCAGGGCTGGGGCAGCAGGGAGATTCAGGGAGGAGCCCAGGACTGGGGTGGGGCCAGCCAATATTTTTTTTTGCTTGGGACAGCAAAAAACCTATAGTTGGCCCTATCTCCACCCACCGTTAGGTAGGTAGGAGCGGATCATTATTATCCCTACTTGAAAGAGGGAGAAGATAAGGCTGAGAAAGGATATTTGACTTGTCTTAGGTCGCATAATCAGTGGCAGAGTTGGGAATAAGACCCAAGAGCCCTTATTTTCAAACTAAGCATCGGATCTTAAATTTCCTACATCGAATGATCTGAGTAAAGTGCTCTCAGATGAGCTCCAGACCAGCAACAGTGCACAGTAAGTATTCAGCCAGTATTTTAGGAGAACTGCAATGTTAGAGAGAATCATGAACTGCTCAGAGACAATTAGTGCAGAGAAGCAGCAAAATTCATCAAACATACAACTGCTTATGACTTATTTACTTGGTCTTAAAAAAGAACAACAAGACCTGAGTCTCCTCTCTGGCAATAACCCCCTGCTCAGCCAATCAGGGTAGAAACTGAGGATGGGAGGCTGAGAGTTCTCACCAGAGAGCCCAAGGGATGGCCCAGGTAACTAGTGGGGATCACTGCCCCGCAACACACACACACACACACACATACACCCCTCTCCTGGTTTTGGGAGGGGAACAGAAGAAAGGATAAAAGAAGCAAGAAACGAAGAGAAAGGAGGGAGGGAGGGATGGACGAAAAGGTGAAACAAAGGACAAACCCCAATGTCCCCAGTGAATCTAAGGGACAAAATCCCAGGTGCACAATAAAATTATGCTTCCTTAAGCTCGTTTTTTCCATGCCTAGAATTCAACTCTCACCAGATGACTGAGACTGAACAGGTTTCAAACCTCGAGGAGGCTCTTGCCTTCTTAACAGGGACATCTGTTTTCTAGGAAATCACTAAAAGAGAAGGAGAAAACTCAAAAGGGGTTCCTCCTGGCGCTCACGTCCGTGAACCCGAATACTCCCTCAGTCCTCAAAGAGAGACCTGGAGAAGGAGACTTGCGGAAGCAAAGCCACAGGGGTCTCTGAGGTTTCCCTGGCCCGTCGCCCCTGTCCTGCCTGGCTGATGTCAGCATCTCTCTGTGAGGTCACCACCTCCCCACCGCCTTTGACCAATAGTCTGAGGTCCTGCAAAAGGCCTTTGTGATGTCACTGCCACACCCCTCCTTTGCTGGGCTAATGTCCTGCCCCTGGCCAGGCACTTTGAAAGTTTGAGCTACTCCCTGTGGATCACCCCATTCAAGGAGCGTTCGTTCTAGGCAGCAAGCCGGCTAGACAGGAAAACGTCAGATGCTGCTCCCAATGCTACACTCAGTTTTTTAGAAATTAGTCGACTTTATGGCTAGAAGAGACCATTAGAGCATCTAATCTGACCCCTGCATATTACAGGCCTCCTGTATGACACAATAGCGGGTGGGAGGGGGCTGAGGAGGTGGGCAGTGGCGGGGGGACAGGTGAGCCAGCGGCTGACCCCAGCTCACCTCCGCTCCACCTACTCCCCTGAATGTCCCACCCCGCTTCCGTGAATCAGCTGTTCGCGCAGGAAGCCTTGGAGGGAAGAGAAGCGGTGTGGCAGCTTCGCGCTCAGGCCCAGTAAGGTGGAGACAGAGACAAGGTGAGCTGGGTCAGGGGGGCCGCCCGCACCACAGCAGGTAACCCGGGGCGTGCACAGGGGAACCGCTCCCCACCCCAGCTCACCTACCTCCCCTCTGCCACCCTGGGCCTTAGTGTGAAGGCGCCATTTGCTTCTCAGTCCTCCCAGGCGTCCCGCGCGAACCATCAGGGGCAGGGGTTCCAGAGGTGGTCAGGGGACAGGGAGAAGGGGTGGATGAATGGGGCAAGGGTCCCAGGGGGGCCATCAGGAATGAGGAGGGGTTGGGTGGGGTGACAGGGGGCAGTCAGAGGACAGGGAAGGGCAGTGGATGGGGTGGGGTCCAGAGGGGGGGGCATAAAAGGAACGCAGGGGGTTGGATAGGCGCAGGAGTCCCGGGGGGACACAACCCCCTGGGGTGAGGAGGGAACTGGTTGTTAAGATTTTGGTAGCTCATCCCTGGCCAGAGGGGTGGGAGGCTGAGGAGGAGAGCAGGCAGGCAGTGGCAGGGGATGAGTATGCGAGCCGGGGAGGGGAGAGCTGAGGTGAGCTGGGGGACTGAGGAGGTGAGCGGGCAGGAATTGGTGGGTGGGCAGGTGAGCTGGCGGTGGGGAAGGGGGTTGAGAAGGTGAGCGGGGGGTGGGAGGCTGAGAAGGCGAGTAGTGAGTCAGTGGCTGACCTGTTCTACTGATCTGGTCTGGCTCCCATCCCCTCTCCGAGGGTTGCAGCTGTCTGGGGGTGTTGCCTTCCACATTCACACCTCATTCATTCAATAGCATAATTGACTACAAAGTGGGGGGAAGATCTTATTCTACTTCTAGCAAAAAGAGAATTTTCTTTTACCTTCATTATACTACCTTAGGGGCCTGCTATAACTTATTACCAACATTCAATACTGCTGTTTTGGCGGGGTGGTGCTGGGGAAGGAAGGTTTGTTTCCACAGGGCGGACAGTGCTTGGGGGGGGTGTTTTGTGGGGCTGGGTGGCACTGGGGGTTTTCACTGGAGCCAGGGGGTTTTGGCCCTCAGCTGTTTTCTTTGGAGTACTATTGCCCTTGCCGCTTTACGAGTTGTGCAGTCCTGGACTAAACCACAGACTCTGGACTCAGCATTCAAGTATCCTGCAGTCTGAACTTCGAATCCGATACATTCCCTCATTGGCTACCATTGTTTTCCCAGCATGGAAGTGCTTTTTGTCCAACAAGGCAACCAGATTGGGATCCATAGGCATGGAATGGCTCTGAAGGAATCAGCTGTTTCTCTCTGCGCTTCATGAAACTTTGGATTGAAATGGTAAAGGACAGTTGTTCCCAATTTAATCATGGTGTCCTTTAGGAGTGTGACCAAGGCCACTTAACTAGGGAGCGGGGGTCTAAAAAGAGTTTACCTGGGCCACAGGTCACCATAGCTTCCATCTCGGGGGTGAAAATCAACCACCAGTACCTGCAATTTCTACCCGAGTTCTTGTCAAATCTGTGACCTTACTTGGAGTAATTTTATACTTCTCTGGCGTAGAATTCTTCACCAACTGCACAACAGATCAGTAGTGATAGTGAGGTACAACTCCCCCAACTATGCCCTTTTATTTCTTTAATCTGGAGGCACAGATTTAAATTAGGGACTAAATTCAGGTGCAGCTTAGAATCCCTGTAAGACACCAAATGTCAGGTCTCTATTAAAAACAGGCATCTTTCTGCAGCTATATCACATTCAACACACATTCCATTTTCTACACATTTGCAGCACCTCCAGGGGTGAGCTGAAGACAAATGTCATTTCCATTTTTCCCATCCCTACCTCAATATGGATTGTATTTCCCAAATAATAGGCAATAAGCAGCTGATTAGGAAGGAGATATCTTCAGGAGCGACTCTTGCAGGGCCTGGGCCACAACGACTTTGGTAGTGAAATCCATGGGTATTTTGCTTCGTTCCAGGTCATTTACTAGGGAATCCTCTTCTCAGCCCTTTAGAAAAAATAGTGACCTAACCAATTGAACAAATGGGGGATTGGAATGGTGATCGGGAATAAGGGAATCCCTCTGACTTACACTAACTTCTTCTGTTGTTACAAAGGGTGAAATGACATTTTCCCCTATCTCTGCCCTGTTCCTGCTCTTTGTTATAGTTCAATATATTTTAAGTGAGGAAAATGATAATAAAAATATCTGCTCTCCAGCACAACCTGAAGCAACATCAGAGCAACTGGGAATGAAACAATTGGTTTCCAAAGGGGGAACTCGATGACTAACACTTGGTTTGAAATGGGGGAACAGCATAACCGTGATGCTCAGGGTTTGTTTAGACTAGGAAAAGTGATGGAGTTTAGGTCAGGACAAGGGGAAAGCTAATGCCAACCACTGCACCTGGGCTGCATCTGCACTACAACTATAATTGTCTTTTTACACCAAGATCACTAACTTGAGCAGCCAATGCCATGTACAGCCCTAGTGGATGGAAGGCACAGGTAGTTTTTGCCTCAGTGTAGCTTGTTGGGATCAAACCTCTCCCCCACCTGGAGCTGATGAACATTCCTGGCTGGAGGGACACACACTCCTACGACTCAAAAGGAAAGGAGTTGATAGAAAAGATCACAGGACTGACCCCAAAGAAGGGTGAGCTGCAAAATGCAGAAGCAGGTAACTCATGTGTGGGAGCTGAGAGACCACAGTGAAGATGGAGCAAAGACCACAATGCAGGAATGAGCAAATGCGATAAAAACAACAAAAAAACTCCCCCTCAACCTTTGGCCAGCCCTAATCAAGGCATTTATTACAGTTCTCTCCCATGTGGATTTTCTGATGTTTAATAAGATTTGTGCTCTGACTGAAGCTTTTCCTACACTCAGATCATGTGTAGGGTCTCTCTCCACAGTGGATTCTCTGAGGTGCGATCAGGGTAGAGTTCTGCGTGAAGCTTTTCCCGCACGCAGAGCACGTGTAGGGCGTCTCTCCTGTGTGGATTCTCTGATATCTGATAAGGTGTGAGCTCTGATTGAAGCTTTTTCCACACTCAAAGCATGTGTAGGGCTTCTCCCCTGTGTGGATTCTCTGATGTGAAATGAGGGTTGAACTATGAGTGAAGCATTTCCCACACTCAGAGCATCCATAAGGTTTCTCTCCTGTGTGGATTCTACGATGTGTGATAAGGTGTGAGCTCCAATTGAAGTGTTTCCCACACTCATGGCATGTGTAATGTGTGTCTTCCAAGTTGATTCTCTCACTTGCAATAAGGTCTGTGTGGCTACTGAAGTTTTCCTCTGGCCTCTGCTGAGTCTCACAGGCTTTTGCTTTTGCTTTTTCTGGGAGTGCACAACTCCAGGAAACATTCCCTTTCGATCTTCCTGATAATGTCCCATGTGGTTCTATTGGCTCAGCATCTTCCTGCTGGGGTTTCTCCTCCTTGTTATCACTCACCATCCCGTCACCTGATGGGAGACAGAGAGAATGAGACATAGGTCACTCTCTGTGCCTGAGAGGAAGGAAATCTCAGAGATAGGAATGGAAAAAGGGATGAACCAACCAAAATATATGTTGGAGATTTTCCCCAAACCTCTCCCCAGAGGAGAATGGAAGGGATCAGTTTTGGTCTGCATCTCACCAGAACTCTCAGGGGAAAGCGAGATTGGGGAGGGACCTGCTGCCAGTTGTCAGTCAGGATAGGTGGGATGCTGTAAGTGACATCTATCTAATGATGCCACATCTGCAGGGAACAATCCTGAACTTGGAGAGCTCACAAGGTCTTTGTAGGGCATCCCAAATGTTTCCTGGACAGTTTTTGAGTTGGTTTAACCAATTCCCCACCTGTGCAGGCAGCTCTCAGGGGCACTTCTTTCTCAGAGCCCTGGAGACCTGGGACCCACGGCTCTTCCCCTCGTTCCAGCTGCGAGATCACATCAGGTTTGGAAACTGGAAACTCTACTCAAGGCAAAGAAATCAAGGGAGGTCAGTGGAATTTGTGGGATACTTTTCACAAATAATAGTCCATGGTTTTAAGCCAATCTCCTTTTTAAGCAGTAACATCCCAGGGCCAGCTTCCTTGGCTCAATGTGGCAGGAGAGTTATTATTCTAAATCATATTCATTACCTCAGTGCCTAGGGACCAACTAACAGGGGGTCCCCATTGTGCTAGGCACATTACAAACGCAGAATAGTAGATGGCCCATGCCCTGAAGAATTTACAATCTAAATAGAAAAGACAAACACAGAATGGGGGAAAGGGTAGAATCCTCTGTTAGAATAGAGATATTCAGGCCTGCCTGTAAAGCCTATACATTAAGAACTTACAAGTGTTTTTTATCACTTAACTAGTTACAGGAGTATGAAAACAAAGAATGAAAATCTCAGTCTGCCTGTGTATGGGTCTTCTCTCACGAGGATAGTCTGAGGCCTTTTTCTTAGGCTAAGGACTTTGGCTAAGCAGCAGGGGCAGCCATTAGCTGGCAAGCGAAGGGTCACATCCTCTCATCCCAAACCAGTCACACTGAAATAAGGTGCTATTAGACTGTTAGGAAGACGATCCTGTCTGTATGATGCCCATCACCACCAGATAAAGAAACAGATCTTAAGATGGATAAAAGAAACTTAGTTTGACAGCATCCTGTCTGGCAAGAAATCACTTATCAATGGCTCTGACTGAGAAACTCTCATTTCTGTATTGTTCTATCTTTACGGCCCTCACTTTTCTGTTGTTTATCTGTCTGGTTCTCTAATTGTTTCTCTCTTCTGTACAATCAATCGTGCTAGGTGTAGCTGAGAATATGACTATATAAACTGGGGTCAAACAGGAGGGGGAAGGGAAATTGGAATCATGTTTATTAAGTGGGGGGAACAGGAACAGGGACACAGGCAAGGCTGGGAAGGAGGACGGGGGTAAATGCTCTGCAGCATCAGAGCTGGGAAGGGAACACTGGGGAACAGACTGTATGGGTGTATAGAGATAAGCCCGAGTGGTGTGAAGGGCTTCGGAATATGTAATCTTATAGGTGTAACAATTGTACGGGCTACACAACCACCCAGTGACATCATCAACAAAGTGCCCATTTGTGCCTGGGTAGCGGCCCTGCTATGGGAGGGAGTGTGACGTTATTGGTATAAACTGGGACCATATAGAACATGGTTTGCAACCAAGGTCCTGTAGTGGCACCAAATCTTAGGTAAAGGGGGTCATATAAGGTGTCTAAGACCAGGTTATGGGTTGCTGGTTATGATTGTGCTGTCTGTGTGCATGTGTCATTTTTAGTTGAAGTTATGTATATTGGCTCTATACTGTCTGTATTTCAAGTTGGTGCTGTGCTTCTGGGAAACATCCCAGACAAGTTGGTGTTAGCTCTGCCCAGCTTGCTTGATGGCCCATTAAGGACCATCAGCTACACAATTGACCCATGGAGAGAAGGCAGACACGCCTTGTGACTCAGCAAAGTATGCAGGGACTGGCCCATGTGACTCCAGACTCCATTTTGCTGTAATTTTCCACAGTAAGGACAAAGAGGTTCTTACACCTGGAAAAGCCTATCTAAGGCTGATGCCTCATCTCCATCTGGTCTTCAATCCTGCTTCTTACCTCTGGAGGGACTTTGCTACAAACTGAAGCTCTGCACAAAGGACTGAATGGCCCATCCCAGTTGTGGATGTACTCCAGAGACTTGATTTGAACCTGCAGTTTATGCCATCACTGCTACAAGCCTGAACTAAGAACTTTGCCATTACTGAATGTAATTGATTCCATTTAACCAATTCTAGCTCTCATCTCTACTTTTTTCCTTTATGAATAAACCTTTAGATTTTAGATTCTAAAGGATTGGCAACAGTGTGATTTGTGGGTAAGATCTGATGTGTATATTGACCTGGGTCTGGGGCTTGGTCCTTTGGGATCGAGAGAACCGTTTTCTTTTATTGGGGTGTTGGTTTTCATAACCATTCATCCCCAGGACGAGTGGCGCTGGTGGTGATACTGGGAGACTGGAGTGTCTAAGGGAATTGCTTGTGTGACTTGTGGTTAGCCAGTGGGGTGAAACCAAAGTCCTCTTTGTCTGGCTGGTTTGGTTTGCCTTAGAGGTTGAAAAACCCCAGCCTAGGGCTGTGACTGCCCTGTTTGAGCAATTGGTCCTGATTTGGCACTCTCCGTTGGGTCCCGCCAGAACCGCATCGTCACAGGGAGGAATGCAGCAAGGACTCAGGATCAGTGGCCAGGGTCACTGAGCATAGACATGGGGAGGTTATATGGGGAGAGGGGTTATGAGTGGGAGAGGGAGGTCAAATGTTAAAATAATGATATTTGGGGGGGGAAATGTAAAAAGAAGTGAAACTGAACAGAAATAAAACTGGAGTGTAGGCTCTAAAGCAACAAGGCTTCAGTAGGGATTGAAGGTTAAAGGTCTGGGATCCCCCACAGCTCTAGATTCCCAAACCTCTCCTCCCTTCCAATGACCCACCCAGCCCACTTCCCGGGTGCCCTTCCTCCACACTCCCCTCCCCTTCTTCCCATTACTCTCAGCCGGCACCACTTCCCGGCACCTTGGGAGCTTCTTGTATTTTCTCCTCATCTCTCACTACCTCCTACCTCCCTGCTGCTTCTTAGCTCTAACCCTGCACACACCCTCCCCATGTCCTGGCACCCCAGAATTATCTACTCCCCCCCCCCCTTCTCCGCCCCTCCCACGGCTCTCTTATCCCTTCACCCATGGGATCCTGAATGGCAACATTACACGTTCTCCTAAAAGAGCTCATCTCACTGTCACACAAACCATGCATGAGTCATACACATATTTACTCAATTTAGAATTCTACAGGAGGCATATTTTCCTCTTAAAATGAGGAAAAGGCATGAAAGCTACAGTGATTAATATAGCCAATAAGGATATATTAAATCCAATTTTAAAATGACTGACGGCACCAAAAAGGCACATGTCCAAAAATGATACTAGCGTGTGGGAGATAAGGCAAAAAAAAGGGGGGCAAGAAAACCTGCAAAACTTGTATGATGAATAAAGGTATACAATTATTACTAGAAAGAGCAAGAGTCCAACACTCAGTACCTGCTGCCCCAATCACAACCCCACTATTCACGGAACAGCAGCACCAGGTAAATGGAAGCTCCAGGAGGCACATGTTAACAGAGTCCCACCCCACCTTGCTTAGAGCAGTCAGGAGGCATCAGAGGGTGGAAAGAGAGAACCTTTGTGTCTCCCAGCTGACAGACAGAGGCAGAGTCATCACATTTATCACATAGCTACTAGCCAGGGCTTGATATAGGAGATGGGGCTGTCTCTGGACCCTGCTGGTGGCTCCCTGGTAGGAATCTCCAAATAAAATATATGGAAGAAAGGGGATGTCAACAGTAAAGAATATAAGTTAGAAAGTCAGAATTGTAGAAAATTGGTAAGGGAAGCTATCAGGAATCAATGACCACTTAATGAAAATAAGAAGGAAGTTTTAAAAAAGTATATTAAGTACAAAATTAATCCCTAACAATGGTAGTGGTAAATTACTAGATGGAAATGGCAGAATTATCAAAAATAATACAGAAGAGGTAAAAGTGTTCAATAAATATTTCACTCCTGGAGTTGAAGAAAAACAGATGATTTAATCATATAAGACGTTGACAACGACAGTCTTTCCATCCCAACAATAACTCACGAGGATGTTAAACAGCAGCTATTACAGTTAGACATGTTTAAATAAGCAGGTCCAGATAACTTGTATTAAGAGTTTTGAAAGACCTGGTGGAGGACTATTGATGTTGATTTTAAATAGGACTTGGAACAATGGGGAAATTCCAGAAGACTGATAAAAAGCTAATGCTGTGCCAATATTTAAAAAGTGTAAAAGAGATGACCCAGCTAATTACAAGAGTGTTAGTCTGATACTGGGCAAGATAATAGAGCAGCGAATATGGATTTAATTAATAAAGAGGTAAAGGAGGTATCACGGAGTGTGGGGGAGTCAGGTCCTGCACCCCCGGACTCCCTGCAGATTCATCAGGACTCTCAGCCAGCCAGTAAAGCAGAAGGTTTATTTAGACGACAGGAACACAGTCCAACACAGGTCTTGCAGGCACAGATAACCGGATCCCCCGGATAGGTCCATCTTGGGGGGCCCCACAGCCCCCCTTGGGGATCAGAGCTCGGTCTCCCTGCCTCCCCTCTGTTCTCCAGCCAGCACTCGTCTGCCCATTCCCTCCGGCCCCTCCTCTTTCCTCCGCTCCTTTCCTTTGTCTTCCCTGGCCAGAGGTGTCACCTCCCCTCCCCCAGGCCAAGCTCAGCTCACAGTTGAATTCCTGACACTCACCTAAACCTCTGGCTCTCCCCTCCCCCGCACAGACAGTCTGTGCTTCCTACTCCTTCACACCTCTCCCCCCTCCGAGACTGAACTGAGCGGGGTCACTCCAGCCAGTGACCCGGGGAAGTTCGGACCCACCTACAACCTTATGCCGCCCGCGCCCTCTCCCCACCCCAGTACCCCTGGGGTGCACACGGGGCTGGGGCCTTCCCCCCACGTTCCAGTCTGGGGGGCTGTGATTCAGGCTCTCTCGGTTCAGAGCCCCCCTCCTGACCCTGGCCCCCCTCCAGACAGGCTCCTCGGGGTGGGGCCCGGGCCTTACAGCCATCTCCCCCCTGTCCCGGGCCTTCCTCCCCCTCTGGCAGACGTCACAGGAGCGGCAGTGCTGCCGGACATGGGCAAAGACCCCAGGCCAGTAATAGTTCTGCAGCAGCCGCTGCTGGGTACGCCAGGCTCCCGGGTGCCCTGAGGGGGACATGTCATGGGCCTGGCACAGCAGCTGGTGGCGATACTCCTGGGGTACCACCAGCTGCCTCCTGATCCCTCCTGACTCCATCTTCCCTGGGGGAGCCCATTCTCGGTACAGGAGCCCCTTCTCCCACAGGAACCTTTTCCGGCCACCTCGTCCCATGGTCTGTCCCCCCCCGAGGTTGGCCAGGTCCCTTATCCTCCGCAAGGAGGGGTCTTCCCGCACCGCGGCCTGGTACTCAGCCGCTGGGGCAGGGGCGGGGATCTGCTCTCTCTCACCGGCTGGGTATGGGGCCACAGCCTCTCTGAGCCCCGTCCCTGGGCGTTCCCTCCCTACCGGGTCAGGGTCCGGTGTCTCGGCCAAAGTACTTTCCCCGGGGTCAGGGTGCAGAGCCCTGCGTCGACCCTGACTACGGTTCACGGACAGGGTACCCTGGGTGTTACTTGGCCAGTCCTCGAGGTCCCCCCCCATTAACACCTCCGTGGGCAAATGTGGATGCACCCCCACGTCCTTGAGGCCCTCCTTGTCCCCCCACTTTAGGTGCACCCTCGCTACAGGCACCTTGAATGGGGTCCCGATCACACCCCTCAGGTTCAGGTAGGTGTTGGGCACCATCCGATCTGGGCCCACCACCTGCGGCCGGGCCAGCGTCACCTCTGCGCCCGTATCCCAGTACCCAGTGACCTCCTTCCCGTCTACCTCCAGGGGAACAAGGCACTCGCTCCGGAGGGGTAGTCCCGTGCCCACCCTGTAAACCCCAAACTCAGGGCTGGGAGCATCCAGCCCCTCGGAGGGGTCAACCCGGGGCCCCCCTCCCTCCTTCGCAGGGGTTACGCGGCCCACCCCCCTTTCGTGCGAACGCTGCCCCTCATCCGGCTGGGTCTCTACCAAGTTGACCCGGTGTGGGGTTGGTCTGCTCAGTTTGTCCCGGAGCTTGGGGCACTGGCCCCGTACGTGGCCCGGTTGGCCACATTGATAGCAGCCCATGTCTCGTGGGTCCCCTCGAGTGGGACGGCTGGACCTGACGCCAGATGCTTCCCTTTGGTGGGGGCCCTCCCTCGGCTCCTTCTGGGAGGTCCCATGGTGACTCTCTCTCTGCGTTGAGGCAGACCTGCTCCTTCGAGACGCCTCCCTGCCATCCCCCGCCCGACTGTCCATGTATTGGTCGGCCAGCCGGCCTGCATGCTGCGGGTTCTCCGGCTTCCGGTCCATCAGCCACTGCTTCAGGTCAGATGGGCACTGCGCATACAGGTGCTCCAGTACAACTAGGTCAAGCAGGTCCTCTCTAGTTTGGGCCCCAGACGTCCACTTGCGGGCATACCCCTGCGCCCGGTTGACCAGTTGCAGGTAGGTGCCCTCCCGGGTCTTACGTTGACCCCGGAACCTCTTCCGGTACATCTCCGGGGTCAGCCCAAACTCGCGGAGCAGGGCCTCTTTGAACAGGTTGTAGTCCCGCGCCTCCTCCCCTCTCATTCGGCTGTACACCTCCACGGCGGTGGAGTCCAGTAAGGGGGTGAGGCACCGGATCCTGTCTGCAGGGTCAACCTGGTGCAGCTCGCAGGCATTCTCAAAGGCCGTCAGGAAGGTGTCTATGTCCTCCCCCTCCTTACGCGGGGCCAGGAAGCTCTTACCGAAGCTCTTTGTAGGCTTGGGCCCCCCCTCACTCACCGCAGCCGGGGTCTTACTGTTGTTCTGCTGGGCCAGGGCCAGTTCATGTCTGCGCTGCTCCTCCTTCTCTCTCGCTTCGAATTCACGTTGCTTCTCCTTCTCCTCCAGCTCACGCTGGCTTTGTCTTTCCTCATATGCCCTCAGCTCCTTACGCTCCTCCATCTCCATCTCCATCCGTTTGATCTCTCTCTCCAAGTCCAGCCGCCTGAGTTCCACGGAGGCCGAGCGTCGCCGGGACGACCCCCTGCTGGCCGGGGGGGTCACGGTGCCCTCGGTAGCTGGGCTCCTCCTCCCCCTCCCCCTAGCCCTAGGGGTGGGGGGTCTCGGGACGCCCTCAGCGGCCGGCTGACCACTCCCAGCGGGGACAGACACTGGTGCCTGCGCTGCATCTGCCGGGCTGCTTCCCTCAGAGACAGGGACCGGTTCATTCCTGCGATCTCTCTCCTCCAGCCGGGCAATCAGCTGGGCCTTGGTGAGCTTCCCATGGCGCAGCCCCCCCTGCTTGCACAGCTCCACCAGCTCACACTTGCGCTTCTGGGAATACATCTTCCTGCTGGCCACTCGCAGGCTGGGGTGCTCGCTTCCGGTCCATCAGCCACTGCTTCAGGTCAGATGGGCACTGCGCATACAGGTGCTCCAGTACAACTAGGTCAAGCAGGTCCTCTCTAGTTTGGGCCCCAGACGTCCACTTGCGGGCATACCCCTGCGCCCGGTTGACCAGTTGCAGGTAGGTGCCCTCCCGGGTCTTACGTTGACCCCGGAACCTCTTCCGGTACATCTCCGGGGTCAGCCCAAACTCGCGGAGCAGGGCCTCTTTGAACAGGTTGTAGTCCCGCGCCTCCTCCCCTCTCATTCGGCTGTACACCTCCACGGCGGTGGAGTCCAGTAAGGGGGTGAGGCACCGGATCCTGTCTGCAGGGTCAACCTGGTGCAGCTCGCAGGCATTCTCAAAGGCCGTCAGGAAGGTGTCTATGTCCTCCCCCTCCTTACGCGGGGCCAGGAAGCTCTTACCGAAGCTCTTTGTAGGCTTGGGCCCCCCCTCACTCACCGCAGCCGGGGTCTTACTGTTGTTCTGCTGGGCCAGGGCCAGTTCATGTCTGCGCTGCTCCTCCTTCTCTCTCGCTTCGAATTCACGTTGCTTCTCCTTCTCCTCCAGCTCACGCTGGCTTTGTCTTTCCTCATATGCCCTCAGCTCCTTACGCTCCTCCATCTCCATCTCCATCCGTTTGATCTCTCTCTCCAAGTCCAGCCGCCTGAGTTCCACGGAGGCCGAGCGTCGCCGGGACGACCCCCTGCTGGCCGGGGGGGTCACGGTGCCCTCGGTAGCTGGGCTCCTCCTCCCCCTCCCCCTAGCCCTAGGGGTGGGGGGTCTCGGGACGCCCTCAGCGGCCGGCTGACCACTCCCAGCGGGGACAGACACTGGTGCCTGCGCTGCATCTGCCGGGCTGCTTCCCTCAGAGACAGGGACCGGTTCATTCCTGCGATCTCTCTCCTCCAGCCGGGCAATCAGCTGGGCCTTGGTGAGCTTCCCATGGCGCAGCCCCCCCTGCTTGCACAGCTCCACCAGCTCACACTTGCGCTTCTGGGAATACATCTTCCTGCTGGCCACTCGCAGGCTGGGGTGCTCGCCGCTCCCCACGGGTTCCAGGGGGACCCCTAGTGTGCCAGTCCTTGAGCTCACCACCTCTCTGCCAGGGTCGAGCTGCAGACTCCTCCGCCCCTGGGATCGCTCGCTGTGATCCCCCGGGGGACCCTGTTACTGCAAAGTCCTGCTCTCTGGCCACACTCGCCCAGGGGTGACTCGCCCCTTCGTTTTACTGCTCCCCAGTCACTTACTGCAGGAAGCGCCGTCCACGGGGTGCCGCCGATCCCACCGCTGCCACCAGTTGTCACGGAGTGTGGGGGAGTCAGGTCCTGCACCCCCGGACTCCCTGCAGATTCATCAGGACTCTCAGCCAGCCAGTAAAGCAGAAGGTTTATTTAGACGACAGGAACACAGTCCAACACAGGTCTTGCAGGCACAGATAACCGGATCCCCCGGATAGGTCCATCTTGGGGGGCCCCACAGCCCCCCTTGGGGATCAGAGCTCGGTCTCCCTGCCTCCCCTCTGTTCTCCAGCCAGCACTCGTCTGCCCATTCCCTCCGGCCCCTCCTCTTTCCTCCGCTCCTTTCCTTTGTATTCCCTGGCCAGAGGTGTCACCTCCCCTCCCCCAGGCCAAGCTCAGCTCACAGTTGAATTCCTGACACTCACCTAAACCTCTGGCTCTCCCCTCCCCCGCACAGACAGTCTGTGCTTCCTACTCCTTCACAGGAGGGTAATATAACTAGTACCAATTAACAAAGGTTCAGAGACAACAGATCCAATCAAACTAACTGGATATCCTTATTGGGTGAGATCAAAAGTTTGGTTGCAGCTAATAGTATTGATGAGCTAAGAGGTGAAAACATTACCTAGACTTCTGTAAGGCATATGACTTGGTTCAGCACAATATTTTGACTAGAAAACTAGAAAGATACAAAATAAACACAGCATACATTAAACAGATTAAAAACTATGATTGTAAATGGAGAACCATGCTTGAGTAGATTTCTTTCTAGGGGGTTCCCACAAGGATTGGTTCTTGGCCCTGCGCTATTTAACATTCTTATCAATGACCTGGAAGAGAATATAAAATCATCATTGATAAAGTTTGCAGTTGCCACAAAGATTGGGGTTCATGGTAACTAATGAAGTGTCAGAAGATTCAGGCTCCAGCACTGGGAGTCCGGGAAGTTTTCCCAGCCCTGGCTGGAGGGTTATTTCCTGTTCCACAAAGAGTGGAAGTTCCATTCCCAACTCCTGTGCCTTGAAATTAGGCCCTGACACTACACCACACATTCAGCATAGTGGTATGATTATAAAATGATTAGGACATAATTATGTTGCATTTTGTGCAAGATGCGTCATGTTCAGTGTCATTGGAAAAGTTATGATTTGCTGAATATGACTGTCCTATTTGTGTGCATGTATCATGTTCGTAACTGAAGTTATGGATATTGACTCTGTATCTGTATTTCAAATGTGTTTACTCTGGGTAACACTCACAACAAGCCTTTCAGGTACAACAAAGAAGCCAGACAGTGTTCATGGCTCATCAAGAAAGACAATGGACCGTGGAAGAGCTTAGCCCTCTTGTGAATTTTTCAGCTAGCCTATGAGTCATGGCTACTATGACTCAGCAGGGCATGCTAGGGCATGTGAGCAGACCACATGACAACAAACTCCATTTTGGTACCTGTATTTTTCCACAAACTGGACTGGGAAACAAGTTTGGAACAAATGGTTCCCGCAATATGGAAAAGCTACATAAGGTGGAGTGTGACATCATTTCTTGGCCTCATTCCCCACACAAGAGAACTCCTGGAAACACCTGAGGAAGAAAGACTGAACTGGGGGAACTGCTGGTCCCAGGGTAAAGGGATTTTTAGCTTGTGTATGGAAACTTGGTGGACTGCTTGTATCATCAGTCAGGGTGAGAAACTGCTAATTCAAATTCTATCCAGATAGTATGTTAAGCTTAGTTTGAGTTTTTGGTTATTTGTTAAGTAATCTGCTTTGATCTGTTTGCTACCACTTATGGCTGGGAAATTGGCTTTTGTCTTCTATCTGTCTTTGAGTGGCTTAGGTAAAGCACTCAGGTAGCTTAGTTGGATGCGTGGTGCCACCTGCTGTCCTGTTGGGTAATAACAGGGCCTGGAGAGGCTGGCAGTGTGAGAAGGGCCAACCCAGTTTGAGGGTTAGAGGGACAGTGTTTCCCAGAAGCCCCCCAGACTGCACCCCCGGGGTGACAGCCCATCACACCCTAGAGTACACAAGTCTCAGCAGGTTTGTCACATCCTTTCCCCTCCCATTCCACACCCTAGACAGTTCCTGCCTCCCACTACCTCTAGCAGCTCCCACCCTCCTATACATTTACTTCTCCTCTCCCTCCAAGCAGAACCCACCACCAGCTCCCTGCTAATCCCTTACCTGAGCCAGCTCCATTGCAGCCGTTTCCTTCCAGCTGGGAGGAGGGGATGATTTAGGGTGAAAGGTGAACATTATTCTGTAGCCTGCCAGGGCAAGAAGGGCAATGTGAGAGAATTCCGACAGGGTTTCTGTCCTTTCCACATGTCAATTCCCCCCAGCATTTTTCCCTGGTAATGGACATTCTAGGTTCTGCCACACTGTGTAGCACAAAATGACTTATTCCAGGACAGGCCTAGCCCCCTCCCACCAGGGTGTAACCCTCCTAGACATAGTGAAACCCTCCCAGTAGCAGAGTCTCTCTGTTACACTTATACAGTTTGTAGATGATACCAAGCTGGGAGGGGCTGCAAGTGCTTTGGAGGCTAGAATTACAATTCAAAATGATCTGGACAAACTGGAGAATATAGGATGAAATTCAATGAGGACAAATCCAAAGTACTCCACTTAGGAAGGAATAATCAGTTGCACACATACGAGACAGGAAATGACTGCCTAGGAAGGAGCACAGCAGAAATGGATCTGGGAGTCACAGTGGATCACAAGCTAAATATGAGTCAACAGTGTTACACTGTTGCAAAAAACCCAAGTATAATGCTGAGATGTATTAGCAGGAGTATTGTAAGCAAGACATGAGAAGTGATTCTTCCACTCTACTCTGCACTGATTAGGCCTCAACTGGAGTAATGTGTCCAGTTCTGGGTGCCACATTTCAGGAAAGATGTGGAAAAATTGGAGAAAGTGCAGAGAAGAGCAATAAAAATGATTAAAGGTGTAGAAAACATCACCTATGAGGGAAGACTGAAAAAATTGTGTTTGTTTAGTCAGGAGAAGATATGATCAGCTTTCAAGTACATAAAAGTTCATTTCAAGGAGGAAGGAGAAACGTTGTTCTTAACCTCTGAGGACAGGACAAGAAGCAATGGGCTTAAATTGCAGCAAGGAAGGTTTAGGTTGGACATTAGGAAAAACTCCCTGTCAGGGTGGTTAAGCACTGGAATAAATTGCCTAGGGAGGTTGTGGAATCTCCATCATTGGGGATTTTTAAGAGCAGGCTGGACAAATACCTCTCAGGGATGGTCTAGATCAGGGGTGGCCAACATGTGGCTCTTTAGAATTTAATACGCGGCTCCTTGTACAGGCACCAACTCCGGGGCTGGTGCTACAGGCACCAACTTTCCAATGTGCTGGGTGTGCTCACTACTCAGCTACAGGCCCTGACCCCACTCCACCCCTTCCCACCCCCTTCCCTGAGCCTGCAGTGCCCACGCTCCATCCCCCCCGTCCCCCCCACCCGAGTGTCTTGCATAGCATGAGCAGCTGATCGGGAGTGCGAGGAGGGGGGGGTGCTGATTAGTGTGGCTTCCCATGGGTGGGAGGCACTGGGAGCAGGGGGTGGGAGCTGATGATTCTTTAGTAATGTATATTGGTAAATTCTGGCTCTTTCTCAGGCTCAGGTTGGCCACTCCTGGTCTAGATACTACTTCATCCTGCCTTGAGTGCAGGGGACTGGACTAGCTACCTCTCAAGGTCCCTTCCAGTTCTGTGATTCTATGAACCAAAGGCCAGAGATGAGCAGAATCAAAGAAGTCACTCTGGGGATTCTCCCTGTCATTGTCCCCAAGGCAGCTCTCTCAGGTTAACTAAGTTATTTGATGCTCCAGCCTTTACACAGTCTCTCCTGGGAGTGCCCCTTTCATGGGCTGGGCCTAGTTTTAGCTTTTGGGAAGCGTGACCCTGGGGGCTCTGTGATTGGGCCTTCTTGCCTCAGCACACCTTGTTTCTTTCTGTGGCTCCCCAGTGAGTCCAAATGAGTAGATACTCCTCATACAGACTGTGAACATAAGAATGTGTTTTGTGTTTAGACTTTATTGAATGCTTGTAAGTTGCTGCCTGAGTTAACATCTGACTAGTTGCATTGTGAGCCTCTGTGGCTCTGTAAATCACCAGACAGGAGAGAGACTTTACCTATGTGAACTGCTGATTGGCAACAGAATGCATTACACCCTGCCTGGCAGGAAAGGTCCATCAACACCAGAGAGACTATTATGGGATGTTAACAAAGACATGAAACTGTTGTTGTGCTCTTCACTTCCCAATAGCTGAGTTTCCTGCTCAGAGCACATGGTAGGAAGGGGATGAAAAACCCCATAGAGAAGGAACTGATTGTCTGTATGCTGCCTGGACTCTGGGAGGCGGGGGGGGGGGCAAAGTTTCTAGGCATAAGCAAGAGATCCCCAGCTGCTTAGCCTGGGTTAGTCCTAAAGAATATGTAGAGCTTGCTTATTACAGAAGCTTCTATTACCTTTGAAATTTAAGACTGCAGCTCATCTGCATCTATAGGATTACCTGCTTTAACTTTGTTAACAACTCTCGTTTCCTTTTAAATAAGTCTTAATACAGGTTATGACAGGACTGGCTACAAGTGTCTTTTTTGGAAGATCTAAGATTTAATTGACCTAAGGAAGTGACGGGTCCTTTGGGACTGGCAGTAACTTGAACATTGCTGTGATTCGTGCTGTAAGGCATTGGTTCTCAACCAGGGCCCCCCTGGGGGGCCGTGAGCAGCTTTCAGGGGGCTGCCAAGCAAAGCCGGCATTAGACTCACTGAGTCCCAGGGCAGAAAGCTGAAGTCCCAGCGCATGGGGCTGAAGTCCAGGGCCCTGAGCCCCATCACCAGGGCTGAAGCCAAAGCCTAAGCAATGTAGCTTTGCGGGGGCCCCTGTGGCATGGGGCCGCAGGCAGTTGCCCTGCTTGCTACCCCTAACGCCAGCCCTGGATTTTATATGCAGAAAACCAGTTATTGTGGCCCACAGGGGCAGTGGAGTTTTTATAGCATGTGTGGGCGTGGGGGGTGGGGAGGCTCAGAAAGAAAAAGGTTGGGAACCCCTGGAGTAAGGGACCACCTGTCACAAAGGTGAGCTCACCTGCGTGGTGAGATATATGGGATCACCCAAGAGGACTGTCTGTGATTCCATGTTAATGCTGTTACAATGCCTGAAGCGTTTACACTGGATACTTGGTTGGCGAAATCTCCATACAGACCTCACACCCAATTTGGGGTTTGTGCCCTGCTTCTCACCAGTCTGCCTGAGGCTGGTGCTAGTGCTCTCGAGTCACTGAAGACAGTGTTACAGAGAGAGGAGCTGTGACTTCCCCAAGGTCACCAAACAGGTCCATGACAGAGCCAGGAACAGATCCTGTTAACTCCCGAGCCCCGTCACTCGCAGCTTGGAAAGGTCCCCAGTGCACACTGTAGGAAGAGGTGTGCAGGGATTGCAAATGAGCTCCTCTGCCAAGACAGCCTGCACATCCATGGACAAACCACCTCGCTGGGGGTGTGTCCCCTGGGTCAGGAGAAGTCAGTGTCCAGTCCTGTCTGGCTGTGCTCCTGGCTCATACCTCCAGCACTCACTGCTGCCCCTCCGTTACCAGCTGCACCGTTCAGTCAGCCTCAGGCCTCAGGGAGGTCACAGCCCCTCTCCCCACCCCAAACCTTCAAACTGGGACATGGTGCACCAGTGCCAGAGTGCACTAGTGTAAATTCTGTCTACACTAAGGGTTTGCACCAGTGCCTAAAACAGCAGTGTGGCAGAGACCTTCAGAAACAGCAGTACGGTGGCACTAGAACCTATTTCTAGCTCGGTCACAGACAGCCTGGGTGACCTTGGACACGTCAATGTTTCTCCTCCCAACTTTAGTCTCTTTATCCAACTGCCCACTAACTGGGGTCTCCTCTCTCTCCAGAGCTGCTCACCACTAAAATCTGTGTGGGTGTCCCCAGAGCTAAGGCAGTTCAGCTCTGGAACAGTCTTACAAGGGGGCTGGGGAGTCTCTTTCCCTGGAAGTTTTTAGGAACAAATAGGACAAAGCTCTGTCAGAGATAATCTACATATACTTGGTCCTGCCTCAGCAGAGAAAGCTGGACTTGATGACACCTTGAGGTCCTATCTAGCCCTACATTTCTAGGATGCTATGCAATATATACATATAAAAACACAACATACAGAATAAAACTCACCACAACATAATGTCAGGCAAATTCAGGGGGAAAAAAAACACAACCTACACTCCACAGCATAAAATGACAATACAAAGGAAAAGAAAGCAACACGATGCGAACTATGACATCCTAGGACAAAAGTACACAATGGAAAACAAGCTGAGGCAAAACAATTCACCATAAAACTGCTACACAACATGGTGCGATCACAGTTCCAAATGGCACCATGCAAAACAGCTCAGCGTAGAACATGACACAGCACAAAAGAGAATTATTTCAATGTAGGCCTGGAAGGGATCTTGAGAAGTCATCTACTCCAGCCCGCTGTGCTGAGGCAGGACCAAGTATCCCTAGACATTCGCAGACTGGCGTATCTCTAACCTGGTCTTAAAAACCTCCAATGAAGGAAATTCCACAGCCTCCCTTGGAAGCCAATGCAAGGCAAACACAGACCAAAACAATGCTGTACACACACACGCTGGGCTTGCGGTTAAGGGGGGAGGCAAGAATTGAAACAATCTGGGTTCAGTTCCCAGTTTTGCCACTAATTCTCCACGCAAACTTGTTACACACCGGTGGCTGGCCCGTACCACTGACTTGGGCCCACACGGCTCAGGCTGTGGGGCTGTTTAATTGTCATGTAGAAGTTCCGGCTTGGGCTGCAGCCCAAGGTCTGGCACACTCCCACCTCGCAGGGTCCTAAGGTGAAAAGAGACAAATTCATATTACAATTAAGGCACAAATATTCAACAGCGAGGTTGATTCACCACAGGAAGAAGCTACCAAGGAAAGTGGTGGATTCTCCATCTCGTGACGTCATTTCATGAAGACTAGATGCCTTTCTGGAATGTGTTTACCCCAAAAGTAGCTAGTGTGTCATACAGGAGGCCTGTGATATGCAGGGGTCAGATTAGATGCTCTAATGGTCTCTTCTGGCAATAAAGTCGACTAATTTCTTTAAAACTGAATGTAGCATTGGGAGCAGCAGCGTCTGATGTTTTCCTGTCTAGACGGCTTGCTTCCTAGAACGAATGCTCCTTGAGTGGGGTGATCCACAGGGAGTAGCTTAAACCTTCAAAGTGCCTGGCCAGGGGCAGGACATTAGCCCAGCAAGGGAGGGGTGTGGCAGTGACATCACAAAGGCCTTTTGCAGAACCTCAGACTATTGGCCAAAGGTGGTGGGGAGGTGGTGACCTCACAGAGAGATGCTGACATCAGCCAGGCAGGACAGGGGCGAGGGGCCAGGGAAACCTCAGAGACCCTGTGGCTTTGCTTCAGCAAGTCTCCTTCTCCAGGTCTCTCTTTGAGGACTGGGGGAGTATTGGGGTTCACGTTCCTGAGCGCCAGGAGGAACCTCTTTCGAGTTTTCTCCTTCCCTTTTAGTGATTTTACTTGATAACAGCCGACCCTGTTTAGAAGGTAAGAGCCTCCTCGAGGTTTGAAACTGTTCAGTCTGATCCATCTGGTGATAGATGAATTCATGGAAAACATGATCTTAAGGAGGCAGAATTTTATTCCAAACCTGGGATCTTGTCCCTTAGAATTACTGAGGACATTAGGGTTTGTCCTTTTTGTTTCATCTTTTCCTCCATCCATCCCTCCTTTCTCTTCCTCTCTTGCTTCTTTTGTCCTTTCTCCTGTTCCCCTCCTAACACCAGGAGAGGGTGTGTGTGTGTGTGTGTGTGTGTGTGTGTGTGTGTGTGTGTTGCGGGGGAGTGCTCGTCAGCTCTCACTGTGGGAGGTCCACCCCAAACTGTGGAGCTGCAGTAGTGCTGGGGCAGTGATCCCCGCCAGTGACCTGGGCCATCCTTTGAGCTCTCTGGTGAGACCCCTCAGCCTCCCATCCTCAGTCTCTACCCTGATTGTCTGAGCAGGGGGTTAATGAGAGGGAGGAGACTCAAGGCCTTTTTGTTCTCTTTTAAGACCAAGTAAATAAGTCATAACCACTTATATGTTTGATGGATTTTGCTGCTTCTCTGCATTAATTGTCTCTGAGCAGTTCATGATTCTCTCTAACATTGCAGTGAATGTTACTGGCTGAATAATTACTGTGCATACTTGTTGGCCTGGAGCTCATCTGAGAGCACTTTCTTGAGGTCATTCAATGTATGAAATTCAAGATCTGATGGTTAATATGAAAATCAGCGTTAGGGGAAATGGTGCCCTGGGCAAAACTTGTACTTTGCCAAAGTTCTTGGTTCAGGCTTGTAGCAGTGATGGAATAAACTGCAAGTCCAAATCAAGTCTCTGGAGTACATCCACAACTGGGATGGGCCATTCAGTCTTTGTACAGTGCAGGGGGTTAATGACAGGGAGGAGACTCAAGGCCTTTTTGTTCTCTTTTAAGACCAAGTAAATAAGTCATAACCACTTATATGTTTGATGGATTTTGCTGCTTCTCTGCATTAATGAGGCAAGTATGAAGCCTCATTCAAAGACCAGGGGTCACTATATTACTGCACAGTCAATCAATGCAGTCAATGAATGCAGTTGTAGATAAATCTCTGCATTATGCATTTTTGTATAACTTGTATATGACTTTGTATTGAACCTTGGTAATATGTTATAGCGGGCCTCTAAGGTAGTGTAATTAAGGTAAAAGAAAAGTGTCTTTTTGCTAGAAGTAGAATAAGATCTCCCCCCCACTTGGGAATCAACTGCCCTGTTGAATGAATGAGGTGTGACTGAGCAAGGCGTGGAGGGCAGTACCTCCAGACAGCTGCAATCCTTGTAGAGGGGCTGGCAGCCCAACCAAGGACAATCAAGCTTGGCAAGTGGGCTGACTAGAGAAGAGCAGACATACTGTCATGGGGTCTCACCCCCACTTTGAGCTTGTGGGTTCAAAGATGGGGACCTGACTTGGTTTTCCTCTAAACTAAAATCCTAGTTTAGATCTAGTAAGCTGCCACCACTCAATCAGGAAATGTGGATTGAGACACAGTCCTTCCCCAAAATCCTAGGGGATTCCAAGAGCCCCAAATCCATGGAGTTCTTACACCCAGGAGAAACAAACCATTCCCCCTGCTTCCTCCCCCCTCCCTTTTCCTAGGAGAGATACCGGGATCTAACTACAGAGGGATACCTCCCCCTTCTCTTTCCCTGAGAATCCACCCAAGGAAAGACCAAACAAGTCCTTAATAGAAAAGAATTTATTAAGAGAACAAAAAGAAAATACAGAATCTCTATGAGCCCAAGCTGGACACTCATAGGGTCTAAGCTTATCAATCTGTGGAGAGAATTTCCCCTCCCCCTTTCTCAGTAAAAGCAATATCAGCAAACAGGAATAAAGCATTTCCTTTAGCAAACACACAATTGCAAATATAGAAATCAAATCATAAGACTAATTCGCCTTTCTAATTAATACTCACTATTAATTAGTAGGAACTACTGCAGGAGAACTTGGAGACATGACTGGTCTCTTTTAGATTCAAAAAGAGAACTAACAAAGAACACAGACAAAGGCTTCCCTCCACAGAGATTTGAAATTATCTCGTCTCTGATTGGTCCTTTGGTCAGGTGGTTACCAGGTACTGCATGTTAACCCTTTACAGGTAAAAAAGACTTTAACCCTTAACTATCTGTTTATGACACATACTGATGGCCTCAGGGATAAGAAGCAAACACCTTCCTGTGGGAACAACCCCCAGCCCAGAGAAAAGCAGCTAGAAGGACCAACAGACACAGTCACAGATTTTGAATCTGGGAGATTTGCCCCTCTCCATCCACCGACTCGCTGCTTGCCTCCTCACCTCCCCACCCCAAGTATAAAGCCTCATTCAAAGACCCAAGGAGTCACTATATTACTGCACAGAGCCCTCCCCCCCCAACGAACTCTGCCCCTCACCTGCCACAGGCTCTGCAAGGGAGTTTGGGTCGGGCGAGGAGGTCTGGGGTGCAGGCCCTGGGTTGGGGCAGGGGTTTGGGGTGTGGGATGGTTGAGAGGTTGGGCTCTGGAATGGAGTTTGGGTGCTGGGTGCAGGCTCCAGGCTGGGGCACAGGGTGGGGGTGCAGGATGGGTGGAGGCAGGGGCGACTTTAGGCACCAGCAAAGCAAGCAGGTGCTTGGAGCAGCCCATTTGCAGGGGCGGCAGCCAGCAGGGATCCAGCCTGGGAGCTGAGAACCAACAGGGGGCCCTGGGAGATGTAGTTCCTTGGTTAACTCCCTGCCTATAGAGCCAGCTCTGGAGCAGGAAAAAAAACGACATTTCTCAGCATTCCCTTGGCCGCTATCAACAGGAAAGGGAGGGGGAGGGAGTATGGTAGCTGAAACCTCAAGCCGCAGCTTGCTGTGAATGGAGAGCTCACTGCTAGAGCAGGGTGGCACTGTGAATGGGGAACGAGTGTGCCCAAGTTGTAGAAGGCTTTGCCCTAGATATCCCCTTCAGAAGACATCCCCAGACTGGATTAGAGATACTGGTGTGACCTCACTCACATCCAAAATTCCTGCTGAATGACCCACTCTGGGAGCAAGTTACCAGTGTCCCAGGGCTGGGGTGGAAGGAGGGTGCAAGTGGGCGGGGGGAGCCCAGAGCTGGGGCAGCACGGGGTGCATGTGTGGGGAAGATCCCAAGGCTGGGGTGGCAGAGGGTGCTGGTGTGTGTGGGGGAGAGCCCAGGGCTGGGATGGCATGGGGTGCGGGTGTGTGGGGGAGAGCCCAGGGCTGGCAGCAGGGGGGTACAGGTTGGGGGGGGGAGGCCCAGAACTGGGGCAGCAGGGGGTGTGGGTGGAGGGGGCGGAGCCCAGGGCTGGGGCAGCAGGGAGATTCAGGGAGGAGCCCAGGGCTGGGGTGGGGGCAGTCAATTTTTTTTTTGCTTGGGACAGCAAAAAACCTATAGTTGGCCCTATCTCCACCCACCGTGAGGTAGGTAGGAGTGGATCATTATTATCCCTACTTGAAAGAGGAAGAAGATAAGGCTGAGGAAGGATAATTAACTTGTCTTAGGTCGCATAATCAGTGGCAGAGTTGGGAATAAGACCCAAGAGCCCTGATTTTCAAACTAAGCATCGGATCTTAAATTTCCTACATTGAATGATCTGAGTAAAGTGCTCTCAGATGAGCTCCAGACCAGCAACAGTGCACAGTAAGTATTCAGCCAGTATTTTAGGAGAACTGCAATGTTAGAGAGAATTATGAACTGCTCAGAGACAATTAGTGCAGAGAAGCAGCAAAATTCATCAAACATACAACTGCTTATGACTTATTTACTTGCTCTTAAAAAAGAACAACAAGACCTGAGTCTCTTCTCTGGCAATAACCCCCTGCTCAGCCAATCAGGGTAGAAACTGAGGATGGGAGGCTGAGAGTTCTCACCAGAGAGCCCAAAGGATGGCCCAGGTCACTGGTGGGGATCACTGCCCCGCAACACACAGACACACACACACACACACACACACCCCTCTCCTGGTTTTGGGAGGGGAATAGAAGAAAGGATAAAAGAAGCAAGAGACGAAGAGAAAGGAGGGAGGGAGGGATGGATGAAAAGGTGAAACAAAGGACAAACCCCAATGTCCCCAGTGAATCTAAGGGACAAAATCCCAGGTACACAATAAAATTCTGCCTCCTTAAGCTTGTTTTTTCCATGCCTAGAATTCAACTCTCACCAGATGACTGAGGCCTTGTCTACACTACAAGACTATTTCGAATCAACTTAGTTCGAATTTGTGGATTCGACCTTATGAAGTCGAATTTGTGTATCCATACTAAATACACAAATTCGAACTTCTGAGTCCACATTCACGGGGCCAGCGTCGACTTTGGAAGCGGTGCACTGTGGGAAGCTATCCCACAGTTCCCGCAGTCCCCGCTGCCCATTGGAATGCTGGGTAGAGCTCGCAATGCCTGCTGGGTGAAAAAATGTGTCGAGGGTGGTTTTGGGTAACTGTCATCATTCAACCGTCACTCACAACAGCCCTCCCTCACTGAAAGCGCCGGCGGGAAATCTGATCGCGCCCTTCTCTGGTCAGTTACAGCGCGGACGCCACAGCACTATGAGCATGGAGCCCGCTGCGATCATCGCTGCACTTATGGCCGTTGTCAACTCCTCGCACCTTATCGTCCACCTCTGCAACAGACAGCTGCTGAGAAATCGGGCGAGGAGGCTCCGGCAGCGCGTTGGGGACAGGAAGTCACAGAGTGGCACAGACCTCTCAGAAAGCAGGGTACGCCGCACCGTGGAGATCATGGTGGCCATGGGTCAAGTTCATGGTGTGGAACGGCGATTCTGGGCCCGGGAAACCAGCACGGAGTGGTGGGACCGCATAGTGCTGCAGGTCTGGGACGAATCACAGTGGCTGCGAAACTTCAGGATGCGTAAGGGCACTTTCCTTGAACTCTGTGACTTGCTGGCCCCTGCCCTGAAGCGCCAGGACACCCGGATGCGAGCAGCCCTGAGTGTGCAGAAGCGAGTGGCCATAGCCCTCTGGAAACTTGCCACGCCAGACAGCTACCGGTCAGTAGCGAACCACTTTGGCGTGGGCAAATCTACCGTGGGGGTTGCTGTGATGCAAGTAGCCCACGCAATCGTTGAGCAACTGCTCTCAAAGGTAGTGAACCTGGGAAACGTTCAGGTCATCATAGACGGCTTCGCCGCGATGGGATTCCCAAACTGCGGTGGGGCTATAGATGGGACTCACATCCCTATCCTGGCACCAGCCCACCAGGCCAGCGAGTACATTAACCGAAAGGGCTACTTTTCCATGGTGCTGCAAGGACTGGTGGACCATAGGGGACGTTTTACCAACATCAACGTCGGGTGGGCGGGCAAGGTTCATGACGCGCGTGTGTTCAGGAGCTCTGGTCTCTTTAGACTCCTCCAGGCAGGTACTTTCTTCCCGGACCACAAAATAACGGTTGGGGATGTGCAGATGCCTACAGTGATCCTCGGGGACCCAGCCTACCCGCTAATGCCCTGGCTCATGAAGCCCTATACAGGCGCCCTGGACAGAGAGAAGGAACTCTTCAACTACCGGCTGAGCAAGTGCAGAATGGTGGTGGAGTGTGCTTTCGGACGTCTCAAGGGGAGATGGCGGAGCTTACTCACTCGCTCGGACATCAGCGAAAAGAATATCCCCGTAGTTATTGCTGCTTGCTGTGTGCTGCACAATCTGTGTGAGAGCAAGGGCGAGGCCTTTTTGTCCGGATGGGAGGTTGAGGCAAATCGCCTGGCTGCAGTTTACGCTCAGCCAGACAGCCGTGCCGAGAGAATATCCCAGCGGGAAGCGCTCTGTATCCAGGAGGCTTTGAAAGCAAGTTTCCTCGGAGATCAGGGTAACCTATGACTCTCCACTTGCTTTCATGAGAAACTGACCCTGGGCCTGTGTCAGTTTGTGTCGATTTGGATCTGCGGCTACATGCCGCGTTCTCCAAGTTTCCCCCACTTCCAAAGCACGTTTTTAAGCAAATTAATTGTTACACTCATTATTAATAAATCTTTCTTTTACTTTGCATTTCTGTTCTGGTGTTGAGACATGGACGCATACTGTGCTGGGCACGGTGTGCACTGACGTACAGACCGCTTCCTCCATAGAGGACTGACATCCTCCTGCTCCTACATAGGTCTCTGGGGTGGGGGACGGATGACAGTGGTTCTGCATGAAGGGGAGGGTTTGCAGGAAGGGGCGAGTGGTGCCTTCTTTGCATAGGGGTTTGGATGACGGCAGTGGGCTGCGGGTTTCTGCGTGGGAAGGGGTGATGGGTGTGGGAGAAGGGTGACTATCTGTCCGTGGATGAGGGCTCTTGTTGGGGCTCAGGGCAGCGGATAGGCTCGTGGATCCGTTGCAAGTGCATCGTAAGGGCAGCCTGCCTTCACAGTAATGGCGTGGCAGGCGCTAGGACCCTGGACAAGCATACACATTACGAAATGATCAGGGGCAGCATACACAACACAGAATGACCCTGGTGCCTACTGACTGCAGTGTGTGTGTGCTGTTGCCTGATTTGGGGAGGGTTAGTAGGGACAGTGGAATTTATCCACTTAATTTAGTTGTATTTAATAATTAATTTTCTAATTAATTAAGAATGTTAGTAATAAGTGATAAGTATTAATAATATGGGTATGGCTCGCCAATATGTGTGATCAGAAGATAAAAGTTCGTCTTGAATCAGGCTTCACAGAATTTATACAAGGAGATTGGGTTATGTGACAGAAAAACTATACTGAGACAGAATTAGTCAAACAAGACCTTTTATTTAAAATCAATGAAACAAGAAGTAAATGTAAAATGTTAAAAGCAGTTTGATTACAAAGTTACAAAATATCACAGTTCTTTAAGAGATATGATATGATATGATATCTAATGCACTTTGCAGCAAATAGTACTAGAGTGAATTTCACACCTCTGCTAGAGGAAGTATAGTTATAAAGAAACTGGTTATGAGTTAAACCCTTCTTAGCATAGATGCCTTAGAGGTGAAGTAGAAATTAAGAATTATTTCATACTTACAGCTGTGAAAGGATAGAACACTACGACTTATCATTAGTTGACAGCTTTCGTAGGTGTAGGCAGGGTGAGGCGATGAGAATAGAAGGATGGGTGTATCGCCTGCCTTAATGGTGGATTATCACACCTTTTATAGGGAGAAATCCTTCCTATGCCCAAATTTGTCTTTCCCCCATGGAAAGGTGAGGGTACCTGTTTTCATTGGCTGACCTTTTGTGTGCGCACTAATGACAACTATCTACGTATCTTGTGGTAGACTTGTTGTATTTTGTGGGCAGAAATACCCTACTTTTGCACCTAACTAGGTGAAAGGTTAGCAGATATTCAGAAAGTCCCTAGACAATTTGCGTAGGTTTGTTTCCTATTATCACTTTTCTGAGTAAGGGTCTTAAAGGTTGCTTTCAGCATCACAGAGGAAATAGGCCAGGATGTCTGGTTTAGAAGCTTCTAGGTATCTTGCGTTTACAGCTATTGCAAATTCTATTAATCTATGCAGCCTACACACTTTTATCAAAAAGACATTTTATACAGACCAACAGATTAATCCTCAGGGCTACACGCCCCCCTTTGACGGGGTGGTTTACATAAAGAAACCCCGTCACCTAGGACTTAACATCTGTGGGCCCCTTTTTAGTTTCATACCTGGGCAAATTTTGGTATGTATCAGGAATGGGCACCATGTATACATATTCATCTTTATCCCCAGATGGTGCTCGTCTGTGCATTTGTTTAGGTGATTGTCTGGGTGTCTGTCTAGGTCTCTGCCTAGTTCTTGGCTTGGGTTTGTTGTGTTTATACAGCATATAACCTAACATAAGGAAATTAATCACAATCCCAATTCCTTGGATAATTATCCATACTTCTAATCCGAAATTTTCTCTGGAAGTTGTTGCAGACTCATTCCCTTCATTCATTAATTGGGTAATAACTTGTTGGGCTTCATCCATATTGTTAGTAATTTGAATGAGGTGAGTCTCTTTACGAGTTATTAAGGATTTCAGTTGCAACCCTAATGGTGGAATATAAACCAGAAAAGTAGGTGTGCTTTGAATAGTTAAATTCTGGTAATCAGGGTTAGACTGAATAATGGTAATGTTCTCAAAAATAGGAATAGGGGAAATAACTTGATTTCCTATTACCGTGGGTTGCTCTGGGGTAAAACAGAAATTTGGCTCTGTGACAGGACACTCCAAGGGACCATACTGGTACCTCTTTTGATTGGTAACCACGCAAAATTGGTTCCCTCCAGCATAGGTCACCCTCTCCATCGGAGTCTTCCATATGGTCAGCCTCACCAGGCATGACGATGATGAATTCTGTGCTTTCTCTCCCTGTAGTCCACACAAAACAGTGTCTGTTTCAAACACATTACACCTACAGATATACTGGGGTCCCTTTTCAGAACAACAGGCCATCTGTGGTACCTTCCAAGTCTGAGTTGGAGTGTGATAGACTACCAGGGGAGGTGCATTAACGCGTTCCCTGTAGATGTCATCTTCGAGGTGACCTATAGAATGGATAGCAGCCAATTGCCTGTACACATCTCTGTCTGGGTCAAACACTGGTAACGAGACCGTGAATGAGACATACAAAGACCGTGCCATCATACAATCTTTTGTAAGAGAACAACTGTCTCGGTTGGGGTGAGGTGTCACAGATCCTATCTCTCTCATAGCACCCACTGACAAATGCTGGCATGCATCCAAACAAGTGGATCTTTCCTTTTCCAACTTTTGAAAACATTTAGGACAATACCAACTCATTAGTTGTTCATCCTTAATTAAGTCAGGGACTTCTCCTAATTTTAAGGATCGCAATGCATCAGTAATTGTGCTTACAACATATTCCCCATATGCAGAACATATAATTTCTTTCCCCAAATGCTGATCTCTTTTCTGATCATTGTTTAAAGCAATTAACTGGTTAATTTTCTGTTGAGTTTCATTAAACAATTGGGTTATATCATGCATATTATAAACAGTAAATCGTTCTTCCTGTGCCAATCCCTTTATTCCCTGTAACATTGGATTGACTACTCGGTTAGCTTCCTCTTTTAACACATAATCTATATGCTTGCGGATTTTTCCAATATCCACTTGGTTCCAAATTGACATTCCTGCACCAAATAGTCCTGTTAGGGATCCTAAACCTCCAAGGAGATTTAAGCTACGTTTTCTCCTAAGAGTTGGTGACTTAGGGACTTTATCATCCTTCAACAGAACAATATCCCGCACTCGTTGCTGATAGGCTACAATCCTATCCACAAGTCGTACTGAGAAAAAGGAAGCTACTTTGGTATGCTGACAATAGCTAAATTCTCCCAAGTACCAATTAGACAAATTTAGCACTACAGGAATATGCATAAATTGAACTTGATTAATTATTTTTCCCATCATGGGTGTTGTGGTAAGACCACTGACAGATCCTGGGTTTAATACTGGACAATTTACATCATTTGTTCTTGACTGATCAACATCATAGTCAATAACTGGGTCCTGAACTCTAAGTTCAAATGTCATATTCTGGACATATTTTTTGTTTCCTGTTTTGGTTTGAAAGGTAGCTATGATGAGCACCTCATATCGCCCTTGATCCTCATATTCAAGCTTATACAAGGTTAAACTTCCCCCTGTTATCAAATTATTACAGCTAGCTTTATTTTTCCAAGTTCCATAAGCTATACCATGTTTTAGGGAAGTTGAATTTATAAACGTCTTGCACCCCCCCCCCCTTTGAATTTTCATCCAAGGGCCACATCCTTTTCCAACCACTAGAGGGTAGTGCAGTTACTTTTTCCAATTGATATTCAAAAGTAACATACTCCCCCCGAATTCCCTTAACCTGTTGAATCGGGTTGTTGACCAGTTCTGGATTAAGTATAATAGTCCGTTCCTTCTTTGTTGGTATGTTCTGTTGCTTGGGCTCAGACAACTGAGTGCGATCCAGTCGTCTGGTTTCCTGGGGTTGCAATAGTTCGGTTTCAGACTTAAGATTTTGGCATAGTCCTACCCTTAGAGCCAGTGATGAGCTGCCAAATTTTTAACAACGGGTTCCCTCCTCCCTCCAAAATTTTAACAACGGGTTCCCTCCTTCCCCCCCCCCTCCGTGGGGGGGGGGTCGTGCCCCATCCAACCCCTCATGTTCCTTAACACACACACTCCGAGACCCGTGACCCATCCCCCCCTTCCCTGTCCCCTGACTGCCCCTTGCCGCCCCACCCAACCCCTCCTCTCATTCTCAATGGCCCCCCAGAATCCCTACCCCATACAACTACCCCTTCTCTCTGTCCCTGAGTGCCCCCACCACCTCATCCAACCCTGCTCTTTCCTGACTGCTCCCCGGGACCCTTGCCCCCATTCAATCCCCCTGTTCCCTGCCCTCTGACTGCCCTGACCCCTATCCACCCCCCCCCACAACCCACCCCCTCCCTGCCCCCTTACCACACTGCCTGGGGACCGGGTCCACTCTGCCAGGACCACGACCGGCGCCGCGGGGCCCGACTCCCCGGGCCGACTCCCCGGGCCGGCCCGGCACCGGGGCCCGACTCCCCGGGCCGGGGCGGCACCGGGGCCCAGCCGCTCGGCGGCAGCCGCGGGGCCCGACTCCCCGGGCCGGCGCTGGGCTGGAGGGAGCCGCGGTCTGGGACCGGGAGCTGCTGAGCCAGCCGCACCTCCCCTCCCCCTCCGCGCCCCAGCTTACCTGCTGGCTGCCTCCATGCTGCTTGTTCAGGCTTCCCGCGAACATCTGATTCGCGGGAAGCAGGGGAGGGGGAGGAGAAGGGGGCAGAGCAGGAGAGGAGTGGGCGGGAACTTTTGTTAAATTTAGCAGCCCTTAACAACCGGTTCTAAAATGGCTGCTAAAATTTAACAACGGGTTCCCGCGAACCCGTGCGAACCCGCTGCAGCTCACCCCTGCTTAGAGCAACAATAAGGGTGTAATAAGTCAAAAATGTCAATGTCAATTTCATGGTTGCAAACTGCTGGGCTCCAATTGTTGCGATTTCGTCTGATCACTTAAGTCCTGAGGAAGAAGTTGCTCCTGCGACCTGGACGATCGATACAGCTTTAACTGGTTAGCATGATAAATCTTGTCTCTATTATGCTTTCCTCCTGTTACTCTGATCTTATATACTGCTGAACTGAGTTTATCAATGATTTGGAAAGGTCCAATCCATCGATTACATAACCCATGTTCTGGTGACTTATATGACAATAACATTACTTGATCTCCTACCTCCCAAGTATTCTCTCTCTGGTTTTTGTCAAAGTAAGCCTTTGCCTTACGTCTGGATTTTCCCAATTTAGCAGCTACCTGCAAGTGAATGTGATTTAAATGTTTTTGCAGATTTTGCAGGTAGGTATCCATTTTTATTCCCTCTAATTGAGTGCCACTAGCTTGCCAAATTAAATGTTCTGGTAATCTCATTGTTCGGCCTGTCATCACTTCAAAAGGTGTTTTATCAGTAGATGCAGCCGGTGTCGCCCTCAATGCCATTAAAATTAAAGGCATGAGGGTGTCCCAGTTACGTCCATTGGCATCAACCAGTTTCCTCAACATCACTTTTATAGTCCGATTGGTTCGTTCCACCATCCCAGATGACTGTGGTCTGTATGGGATGTGTAGTCTCTGCGGGACTCCCATCAATTTAAGACAATCCCTAAAGAACTGTCCTGTAAAATGTGATCCCTGGTCTGATTCTACCTTTGCAGGGATCCCCCAGCGAGAGAAGACTTGTTCTACCAAGACCTTGGCAGTGGCTTTTGCAGTATTGGCTTTAAGAGGAAATGCCTCTATCCACTTTGAGAAAGGATCGATAATCACCAATAGATATTGGTTACCTCTTTGGGTCCTTGGCAAAGGACCTACAAAGTCAATCTGCAAAGCCATCCACGGACCTTCATACACCTGGGATCTTAGTGGCGCATTTCTTTTGGATGGAGTAGGATTAGCTTGGGCACATGCCAGACAATTTTCACAATATTGTTGCACATCCATCCTAAGAAGTGGCCACCACCCTACAGATGCAAGACGTTGGACAGTTTTGTCCACTCCCTGATGTCCTCCTGTAGGAGTGTCATGGACCATGTACATCATTTCCCTCCGTAGGTGAGCTGGAACTACCCACACAGGGAAAGGACCTCCTGTATACATGAGAACTCCATCTACGACTTGTAACTGCTGTTCATGTCGTTTGTACAAAGGGTCTATTGTTAGTGATCCCTCTTTGTCTATTTTGGAAAGCTCTAAAATTACTTTTATTATGTCCTTATCCAATTTTTGCATGTCTTTTAGATCTGGTATATTGGGTTGTACCAATTTAGTTGCAGCTATAGGACATTTAGGATTAGGGGTAATAACAGAATACTCCTGATCCTTACTTTCCCAAAATTCTCCTGATCGGGCTCCTTCACGGGCCAATTTATCAGCTTTCTCATTTTCCATAGCATAAGGGTCTAATTTCCAGTGAGCTTTTACTTTTTTTATTTTGATTGGCCGCTCTGAAACAGTAACTATTACTGTTAACCAATCTCATCAGTGATGCATACCTAATAGGTGTGCCATCAGAAGATGTAAAACCATTTGTTTCCCAATATAGTAGGAACTCTGTGAGAGAATTGCATACCCATGCAGAGTCTGAAAACAGACAGATATCTTGGTATGTGGTGGTGATGGAGAACTGTACACAGTACTCCAACACACAAGCCACTGCAGCCAATTCTGCATATTGAGCCGAATGTGGAGTGCATGAATATGCCTTTTCCCAAGGCTCTCCTTTCCCCTCAGGGGGAACTGCATAGATTCCGAACCCAGTATAGGGTTTGCCTTGATGGTAATAACTAGAACCATCAACAAAGAATTTATACCTATTAATGGGATCTGTCTCCTGGATTAAAGGTTGAAAGAGCTTTTGTTTTTCCTCCCCCCTTAGATCCAATTGATCAAAGTTGGGACACTTATGTGGCTCTCCCTGATACAATAGAGCTGTTGGTAACAAGGATGGTGTCCTAATAGGTTTGACTGCAATATCTTTCCCTTGCAGTCATAATGCCCAGTGAGCAAGGCGAGCATTTGAAACTTGCCCATCTTTTACCCTGTTGGACAGTAAAAACTGAAGAGGAGTGTGCGATGAGTGTAATATGATCGGGCTGAGGCCAATTAGAAAAGAAAAGTGTTGTATGGCCCAACTGGTTGCCAATAGATACTTTTCACAATTGTCATATTTGAGTTCAATTGATGACATTAAACGTGAGGCATAGGCCACAGGTCTGATTTTCCCATGCCTTTCTTGTGAGGCCACAGCCGCCAACGCATTAACACTCACCGCTACCTCCAGATGATAGGGTATTTCAGGATTTGGTGTGATCAACACCGGAGCCTTGATAATGGCCTGTTTTAGTTGGGATACTGCCTCCGTGTGTTGCTCAGACCATTCCCATTGTACACCTTTCTTTAGAAGTTGGTACAAAGGACCTGCAATAGAAGCAAAATTAGGGATGAAATCCCTATGGTACCCAGTTAAACCTAGGAAAGCTCTTAAAGCCGTAGGTTCCTGTGGTAAAGGCAATGTTTGGATTGCATCCACCTTCTGTTGCGCTGGGGTTCTACCCCATTTTGTCAGGGTGAGGCCCAAGAAAGAGACACAATTAGCCATTAGCTGAGCCTTGGCTGGATTGCACTTTAATCCTGCTTCTTTTAAAATTTGCAGGAGCTCGTCAAGTCTTTCTAAATGCTCCTCTTTCGTCTGTGTTGCTAAACACAGATCATCTACATATTGAAATAGAACATTTGGTTTAAAAAATGATGACAGTATCCGTCTCATTTGTGCATGGAATAGAGCTGGAGAGTTTTTATATCCCTGGGGCAAACGTGTCCAAGAATATTGCACTCCCTGAAAACTAAATGCAAAACGGTACTGTGAAATGTGTGCCAATGGTAATGTCCAAAAGCTGTTACTGATATCTAATACAGTAAACCATACAGCCTCTGGATCAAAGGATTTGATTAGATCTGGCATTTTGGCCACTGTGGGGGCACAAGTTGGTGTGACTTGGTTTAGGCGTCTGTAATCTATTGTGAGACGCCACGAACCATCCGGTTTCTTAACAGGCCAAATAGGTGAATTTGCAGTGGAAGTACATTTTCGTAGTACTCCCTGTGTCAGCAAGGACTTAATAGTCTTTTCTATGTATGGATTTGCTTGTTCTGGGTAAGGATACTGTTTTTGGGCTGAAATTTCTCCTCCTTCCACCACAATAGTGACGGCCATGCATCCACAGTCATGTTTGTGTTTAGCAAAGGCATCTGCATGTTTGTACAGTAATGCCTGTAACTCAGGTTGGTCTGCATGTTTAGCCACTATTTTGTCCAAATCATACCCTTCAGGTTCAAAGTCCTCCACTGGAGATACCATGCCACACTCAGGTATGACTACTGGAGAGTCATCCTTTTCCTGTTCTACTGAAAGACACAATAATTGGTTACACAAATCAAGAACACATCCCTGTTTGTATAAGAAATCAGTTCCCAATAAGGAATTCTTTGGGTCTGCTAACTTCATTAATGCAAAAGTATGATTCTTTCTTAGGTGACCTATCTGTACTTCAAGGGGTGTAGAAAGTGTGGTAGTAACCTGATTACTTGCAAAGGTTGCAAGTGTCTTGGTACATCCTGATGATAGAGGAGAGGATCTAGGATCCTCGACATGGAGAATACTGATTGCTGCTCCAGTATCTATAATAAGATTCCTGTCTAGTCCCTCTATCACCGCAGATATTGTGGGTCTTCCACTTGTATCTCTGCCTAACGGGGTTATGACTACACTCGGGGTTGTTTGTAGTCATGCAGCATATGCTGTCAGATAATCAAGGGGTTCCTCCTCTATCTCCTCAGAGGCAGCCAATTCTGGAGGAGTGGCTGTCCACTGGGAAAAAGGGGATGGATCGACGGAGGCCACTGGACGGTTCAAGGTTGCTGAGCCTTGGCCTTCCATCATCATCAGCTCATTCACACGGGCATGAAGTTCTCGGATAGCCCGTCGTTGAGCCTCAAGCGTCTGTTGCACTGTTTTAAACATTTTCACAACTGAGTCCTCAGTTTTGTGCAAAGGCGGTGATTTGGGTCTCTGCAGACGTGAACTGTTCTGTGCAGCATCTGAAAAGAAAGGAACACGATCCCGGGCTCCTGCATAGGATCCAAACGCATAACCCTGTCGAGGGGTCTGGCCACTCGAAGGTCCAGGGTTATTACGTGGGTTAGGGTCATTTTGCCAACGTTGATACTTAGGGAATTTAGGAACTCCTCGTCCTAATCCTGGCTGAGGTTGAGGTCCCTCAATCCTCACCGTAGGATTAGTTTGTGGTTCCTGAAGTACTGCAACCGGGGCTCCACGCCGACCTAATTTAGAGCCTCCCTGTGCATGTGCTTTAGCCAGCAAGGCTAATGTTCTTTTTAAAGAAATATCATCAGTAATATGCATATTAACCATTTCTCTTAACTGAGGAAGAGAATTATTAACAAGCAGACTGATATATGGCAGTTCATCTGTTTCTTCTTTGATATGACTCCGCCAAGCTGCACTTAACCGCAAATGAAACTGATGTGGAGTTTCATTAGGTTTCTGCTTTAAGTTAGACAGAATTGCTACTCCAGCTTGCCCTGGGTGCTGGTTATGTTCCAATAGGGCTACTGTTTCTTGAAAAGTTTTCTCTCCTACCCTAAACTTAAGTGGCAAAGTACTCCACAATGCTCGATTCACTGTGAGTTGTAAGATTTTAACCCAATCTTCTCTTGGTAAGCCAAACACTTTTGCTGTCTCCTGCACACGTTGTGCATGCATAGCAACTGAAGAATCCTCCATCATTCCTACTTGCTTAGCTACCAGGTCTAATGTTTTAATATCTGTAACAACTGCTACAGGACAATCAGAATTGGAACCTGCAGTTCCTTCTTCTGGATCTGAATCTGAGCTTTCATCTGAGCTTTCATCTGAGCTTAAATCTACAATTTCTATTCCTTGCCTCCTTCTACCTGGATTCACATTTTCCTCATCTGAACCATCAAAACTTTCCACTGGAGATAATCCTGGGTATCTAGGATAATTTTCCATGAAATGTCTATGGGTTACATTCAAAGTGTCTCCACACTGACGCAGGACATCCCTTAGTCCACTAAAGTCTGGTGTGGTAGGGCGTTCTATCGATACACTAGGTGATACCAACATATACCACGGGGGTGTAGAGGACCCACGAAATTCCTGGGGTCTAGGCAATGTTGATTGCCCGAATGCCAATAAATGTCCACCCAAAGGAACTGGATTTTCTACTCTATATGGTGCTAATGTAACATTGGGTGGAGGAGCAGGAATTCTATTCCCTGCTTGTTGTTGTAGCTCTCTTTGTAACTTAGAGATCACTACATCACATGCATTAGCTACCTGTGTTACCTGTGATACGGCCTCTTCTAACCCTTGAACAATGACCGATGCTAAAGGTACTGCTTCTTCACTCACAGAAGCTGTCTCTACAGAAGTAGAGATCTTTTCCTCTTTCTCTGCTTCTCTGTTTGTGTCACTAACTGCTTCACTGACTGTGACACTTGTCTCCGCCTCCTGAACTGTCACTTCAGAACTTCCGTCTCTTATCGGCAGACTGTCAGTTTTCTCTGCACTGCCAATTTCCTCTGACTCCACAGATTCAACTTGCAAATTCGCTTCTGAAGGTACTGTGTCTGCTTGAGCTAATTCTCTTGTTTTACTTCTAGTCACTGGTCCAATATGATTTTCTACCTCTGTCGGGTCCACCATACCAATAGGAATGGGAATCAATTCTTCAACTTCCTCTGCTCTATTTTCTCCCTTTTCTAGTTCTTTAATCTTTTCCAACAGCCGACCACGGTCTACTCTATAGGCTATCAGCATCTGCTGAACTTCCCTGAGTAACTCCATCTTTTTATCCAATTTCTTTCCCAATGAACTACAAGCTACAAGCAAGCATTCAACAGCTATTCCCTTCACCACCTTAGCTTTTTTCTTTTTCTGCTCTGTTTCATCCTCAAATACATTACTCACAAAACCCCATGGGTTTCTCTGCTCAGAAATCATTCCACTATTTCTCAGCTGCTCCAAACCTCCACCATGTTCCTGAATATATTTCCTAGCAAAGTTTTCCAAGGCTAAACTGCTAGAAATTCCAACACACTCCACTCCTGTTCTATCTTCACTTTTAACACTCTTACTACGAAATAGAGAATTCATCTCTTTCTTTTCCTAGTATATTCACTAGAATCTAGTATAGTCTAGTATATTCACTAGAATCAATCCTCTGTTGATTTACTTCTGATACACAAAAAGGCGTCCCTTTTACAGAAAACAACAGGATAATACCCCTTAACCGGTTTAAACACTATATCATAAAAGTCCCAAGTAAATAGAGGGAGTGGGGACACTCTCTTCTCTCTTCTCTCGATGGCTTATAGCAGATCGAGAGGTCTTTCCCCTCTGTCGGGACCTGCCAAATATCGGGGAATACTGAGGCAGACGGATCAGAGGTGCAGTCCGGAAGAGTTAATGGGACTGAGATAAGGTATCTTTGAACTATTCAAGTTCTGACTGATTGCGGCCTTTCTGGCGGCTATGAATACCTTGCTTTATTAACTCCCCGCCACCACTAGTGTGGGTCACTGAATTCCGTGCTACTGCAAATATTTTATTCGGTACCATTCATTAACTTCTTCAACATATAAAAACCCCTTTCTGTGCACATATATCACTTTTAAACTTTCTTACTTTAATATTCAGTTATCAATACAGGTAAAATCCTTTAGGCAAAAGTGAAAGTAAGATGCTTAACCACAATACAAAACGGAAATACTGGGCGTGCTGCCAGCAGCAATAACCACAGTTGATTCTGACTCTGGTTTAAAAGAAAGATTTCAGAGTTTTACTGAAATTAACTATTTACTTGCGTTTCAAAGAAAAAGTCTCTTAAAGGGTCCAGAAACGTCTGGAATACCTGAAATTCCTGTCACACACTCCTTAAATCTCCTCCTGGCGGCTCGCCAGTCTGTTGCCTGATTTGGGGAGGGTTAGTAGGGACAGTGGAATTTATCCACTTAATTTAGTTGTATTTAATAATTAATTTTCTAATTAATTAAGAATGTTAGTAATAAGTGATAAGTATTAATAATATGGGTATGGCTCGCCAATATGTGTGATCAGAAGATAAAAGTTCGTCTTGAATCAGGCTTCACAGAATTTATACAAGGAGATTGGGTTATGTGACAGAAAAACTATACTGAGACAGAATTAGTCAAACAAGACCTTTTATTTAAAATCAATGAAACAAGAAGTAAATGTAAAATGTTAAAAGCAGTTTGATTACAAAGTTACAAAATATCACAGTTCTTTAAGAGATATGATATGATATGATATCTAATGCACTTTGCAGCAAATAGTACTAGAGTGAATTTCACACCTCTGCTAGAGGAAGTATAGTTATAAAGAAACTGGTTATGAGTTAAACCCTTCTTAGCATAGATGCCTTAGAGGTGAAGTAGAAATTAAGAATTATTTCATACTTACAGCTGTGAAAGGATAGAACACTACGACTTATCATTAGTTGACAGCTTTCGTAGGTGTAGGCAGGGTGAGGCGATGAGAATAGAAGGATGGGTGTATCGCCTGCCCTAATGGTGGATTATCACACCTTTTATAGGGAGAAATCCTTCCTATGCCCAAATTTGTCTTTCCCCCATGGAAAGGTGAGGGTACCTGTTTTCATTGGCTGACCTTTTGTGTGCGTACTAATGACAACTATCTACGTATCTTGTGGTAGACTTGTTGTATTTTGTGGGCAGAAATACCCTACTTTTGCACCTAACTAGGTGAAAGGTTAGCAGATATTCAGAAAGTCCCTAGACAATTTGCGTAGGTTTGTTTCCTATTATCACTTTTCTGAGTAAGGGTCTTAAAGGTTGCTTTCAGCATCACAGAGGAAATAGGCCAGGATGTCTGGTTTAGAAGCTTCTAGGTATCTTGCGTTTACAGCTATTGCAAATTCTATTAATCTATGCAGCCTACACACTTTTATCAAAAAGACATTTTATACAGACCAACAGATTAATCCTCAGGGCTACAGTGCCCCGCAGTTGATCCTTTCCCCAAGTCTGTACCCTGGTACTGTAGGCTATACCGTGCAAGTATGAAACCCCTGTCCACCCCATACACCGAAAAATCCTCTGACAGGAAAGACATGACGGAAACAGTGATTAACAGCAAACATCTTTTATTAATCTAATAAACAGTGGGGGGATGAACCTTGGATTTGGGACTGGCTGAGCCTATAAGGGAAGCACTTCTACAAATTTCTAACGTGAGAAGTGCGGGGTACACGGCCGCTCTGCTCTGGTTCAGTGACAGTTCTCACGGCCTCTACCACCCCTCCGTCTTGTACTTTTGGGTGAGGGGGGGCCAGGACTTCTTGGCTGGTGAGGGCGATTGCAGAGACACTGCAGGGGGGCCCTGTCCTCCAGCCTGCGGTCCTGCAGGACATCAACAAGGCGACGAAGCGTGTCCGTTTGTTCCTTCATGAGACCAAGCAGCGTTTGGGTGGTCTGCTGGTCTTCCTGCCGCCACCTATCTTCACGTTCCATGAGTGTGCGATGCTGCTCACATAGGGTCTCCCTCCAGTGTTTCTGCTCTGCAGCCTCTGCTCGGGAGCAGACCATCAGTTCAGCGAACATGTCGTCCCTAGTCTTCTTCTTTCGCCGTCTAATCATTGCCAGTCTCTGCGAGGGGGATGCCGGGGCAGTCCGGGAAGGACCCGAAGCTGTGTGATGGGGAAAGTTAGTGATTTCCTTGTACAGATACATTTTGGCGAACAGTGAACACCGTCTAGTCAATTTCCATGAAGAAGACCGTACCGGACAACAAGTGTCACGTGGTCTCCAGAGAAGCACAACATTTTGGCCTACGCTCTGATTGGCTGCGCCATTGCACAGGAGAGCGGAGAAGTCAGGAGAGAGAGCAGAATCCCTCTAGCAGAGAGTCCTGGTAAGCCTTACAGTACATTATGCTTATCAGTTAACGGATAGCTGTGCCGTCGTGCTAAAGGCAATCTGGAAATCAGATACTATGACCCTTTTGCAGCCACTCCCGACACTGCAGGGGAAAGATCAATGTATCCTTTTCCTGTGTGGCCTACAGCACGTGGCTGCTAAGCGCGGGGCTTTGTTATGCAAAGTATAAGTAAACCATTAAGAACAGTAACTATTCGCTAATTGCCCTAATTAGATGCAGCACTTCAGTAACGAGATTACCCTGAGGCGTGTCTCTCGAGTGCAGAAAGAAAGGATGTTAAGGGAAGCACTTCACCGACCGGGACCCTACGCGGCCATGCTGGTAGAGGCGATGGTTCCCCTGTATCTGAGGATGTCGTGGCGTGGAAGAGTGAGCTTCACCGGAGGACCAAATAGGGCACCTCTTCCTCGAAACCTCCTGCGGAGGGTATTTGAGGAACTGTTTGAAGCATTTGTGGAATTGTCCATGGAGGACTATTGTTCCATCCCAATCTGTGTAGACCTACTGTTCGTTTAGTTTCCCTTTAAAAACTTTTAGATATAGTATTTATAGATAGAATTTATATTTTTGGTATACATGTTTTCGAGCAAATAAATATTTTCTTGTTTATACGACTTACCGCCTGATCCTTCCCCTGACTCTGAGTCCGGGTTCACGGCCGGTGAGGGTTGGTAGGGGATCTCTGTGAGGGTGATGAAGAGATCCTGGCTGTCAGGGAAAGCGGCATTGTGTTCGCTGTCGCCTGCGCCTTCCTCCACGGACCCTTCGTCGTCTTGCCCATCGGCGAACATCGAGTAGGAACTGTCCTGGCTCACTATGCCATCCACTGAGTCCACGGTCACTGGTGGGACAGTGGTGGCAGACCCACCGAGAATGGCATGCAGTGCCTCGTAGAAGCGGCATGTCTGGGGCTGTGCTCCGGAGCGTCCGTTTGCCGCTCTGACTTTTTGATAGCCTTGCCTCAGGTCCTTGACTTTCACGCGGCACTGCATCGCATCCCGGCTGTATCCTTTCTGTGTCATGGCTTGGGAGACCTTCTCGAAGGTCTTTGCAGTACGCTTGTTGGAGCGCAGCTCCGACAGCACAGACTCCTCTCCCCACACAGCGATCAGGATCCTGGACTTCCCGGTCTGTCCATGCTGGGGATCTCTTTCTATTCTTGCATTGGGCTGACTCCTCTGCTGGAGAGCTCTGCATCGTTGCAGGTGCCACGGAGCTCGCCCCGATGTCAAAGCAAGAAATGAGATTCTAACTGTCCAGACAGGAAAAGGATTTCAAATTTTCCTGGGTCATTTCCTGTGTGGCTGCCAGAACATCCAAGCTCGGACTGCTGTCCAGAGCGTCAACAGAGTGGTGCACTGTGGGATAGCTCCCGGAGCTACTAAGTTCGATTTGCATCCACACCTAGCCTAATTCGAGCTAGCAAGTGCGAATTTAGCGTTACTCCACCTGTCGGGGTGGAGTACCAAATTCGAACTAAGGAGCCCCCTAGTTCGAATTAAATGGCTTCCTGGTGTGGACGGTTGAGCGATTAGTTCGAATTAACGCTGCTAAATTCGATTTAAGATCCTAGTGTAGACCAGGCCTGAGACTGAACAGGTTTCAAACCTCGAGGGGGCTTCTGGCTGTGATTTGTCAGTCCTCAAAGGCCAGCCAGGTGACTGTAAATAACTTACAATCATTAGGAAAAATTAGTATCAAGATTCCAACTCTAGCAGTCAGACAACATTGATTCAATTTACAAGAGATTACTTTTTATATTCCTTGGTTCCCCCCAAATTAGGAAGGGCCTGTGACCACAGGTCTTGCAGGGTACAAAGGGCAGGTCTACATCCCTTTTCTCTTTGTGCATAGTCCTGCCTGCTACCTTTTCAGTTTCAGTTCTGCTACCACAGTACTGATCAGCACATTCTTCAGTAGCATAGGGAAGGGCAGGCACCATCACACAAGGACTATTACACAGAGACCTGCCAAATGCACACAGCAAACAAATGAAAACAAGAGATGAAAATGTTATTTTTTCATTAATCCCTTTCAGTGACAGCAACCTCCGTGGCTAATTGTAACAATAGTAGATGCAGCATTTTCTGATTGAAATGATTTTCAAGTTGCGGGTGCCCCTGTATGAACAGTAATTGCCTACATCTGTGACACAAGTACTTTTCAATTCCATTAAACCTGGGGTTTTGCTCAATTACACACGATATCTTGGAATTTTTCTGGCATATTCATCATCACATACATCACCTACAAGACTCCTGCCATAACAAGGGGTTCTTTATAGGGGTTTGAAATTATTAAAGTGACCCAGCACTTTTCAATTGTAACAGCTCAGGACAAAGTAGATCTCCCTGATCCCACTTATGTAGCTATTTAAATGTAACCTAGTTATAAGGTGGCCTAACTTACTGATATTTTTTGACACGTTTTCAAAAAGTGGCCTCTATTTAAATCCATGCAAATATCTGTATGCACACTTTCTGAGCACTGCAAGTCTGAATCTATCACCTGTGCATGCATCTGCTGTTACCTGAAACATGCACATGCTGCTATTTGCATGAAAACTTCTACACGCCTGAATAGAGGAGGATCCTTTGAAAATGTGGCCTTTTAATTATATTTCATACTCCACAAGAGTAGCCTAAAAACAACAATGGGATATAATAAGGCCCTGGCATCAAATGAATAAGGAACAATATAAAAAAATCAGCAGCACTTTATAAAGAGGACAGGAACAAAATATACAGTAACCATAAAACCAACAGATAAAACAAAACCCAGATTTCCCCAGGTTCAATCTAACAGGACAATTTTGCCTTCATAACTCTAGCAATACTCATCTATTTCAGCATGTAATGATCCTGTTTAAAGTATTCAGGAAACAATAAACTCTGGCCCCGGTGCTTGTACATGTTCACTTTGTTGAGTGTGGCTCACATATCTGGACCTCCCAGCTGTTAACAGCTTCACCAACCACCCCTCTGTCTTTGCTTCTGTGTATGTCACTTCATTCTGGCTCTGCAAGGTGTCTGAAGTCCCAAATGCCACTTGTCCTTCTGTAAACCTATCCCAGCGGTATCCCTCCCGCAACTGCCTCCTTTGTGGTTCAATTCTACACCATTGAAATCAATGGAATTTTTTCCATTGACTTCAATTAGAGCAAGATCGGGCCCTTCAGCAATTTCCACCCAGTTCTTTCTATTATGATTTGTACCAATCAGGGTTCGGGGCCTCATTGTTCTAGGCACTGTCTAACAAAACAATGGTCCCGTGCCCCAAATATTCTGCATCATCATCCAAAAGATGCCAGAAATGCAGTCCAGTGAATTACCTTGATAACCTCTGGTGTAATCTTTCTTAATATCTGTGGTTTCTAATTCTATCAATTACTAGACAATTAAATTAAGGGGGTTAAGTTACACAGTGGTTTCTGAGAGCAACTGTTTTGAAAATCCAGTTAAAAATGTATTTTAAAGGTAAATAAATGCCTAGTCTTTGCCTGAAACACAAGCAATATGAATTTTTTTTTAAATGTGTGCTACCATCTCCTAGCCTCATCCTCTCTCCAGTGAAATCCCTCTTCAAATGCCTGCACTTTTTCCTTTCCACCCATGCCCTTTCCCTTTTTGCCTTTACAGAGCTATTAAATTTGTTAGTCTCTAAGGTGCCACAAGTACTCCTCATTCTTTATGCTTAATGATGTACTTCTAATAAAGAATTTAATTCTAATTTTTGCCTAGAGTGACTCTGACTTTCAAATTATATTTAAATATAGGAACTTATGGAATGGTTTAGGAATAAAAATAAATTAACATGTACAGAAATATGAAATAGAAAAACAAATAGGACAATTTCACTGCTCTACATGGGAAAAACCCACACAGAGCTTATTTCATCTTGTGAATTTTTCTGCAGACTAAGCTAAGGGGGGGAAAAGAAAGAGTTTCTCTAATTGTTTTAAACCATGGATGAAAAGAACCTAACATGATCACCCTTGATTAACATGCTTATTATATAAAATATAAACAGGGAAACCAGGGAGACAACCCTGGGCCACGAAAATAAATAAGGAAGCTTTCACAAGAATCAAAACAAAGCATCATTCAGAATCTGTAAACAACTGAGCCCGCTGATCCTAAAACTCATATTATAGGTAGACATGTACCTCTTTCTCTCTATTTGAAATATTTAGATAACATCCTTAATGTTTTATTATTCTTCATGTCTCCACATTAATCCTTTTTATATTGATAGTTCCCAATGTATCCTCTGCCAAGAAATGGACTTTGTGCAGAGAAAAATCCATTTTCTAGTGCCAAAGATATTGATAATTAACATTTATGTCATGAAACTTGTAATACCAGTTTGCTAAAATAAAGCTAAGCTTTTCATTATTATTTTAGAGTTTAATTTAGTCATCCAAGGTTACTCAGCTTCATGTTTATAAATTATACAGGGCAGGGACTTAACTCCTCTTGATCGACCTGTTTTGGTATTATGACTGTACAAGTAAGGAGGTTCATAACCTTGTTTGAATATCTGATCCGGCCTTGAAAGAAGGTGATTTATGGGATCGACAAACCCTCATCATTTCAAGAATCGGCATCTGAGAACAAGATTTTCCTTTATATAACAAAGAGCGGAGCAAATCAGTTAAGTCTCTACTAGAAGCTACAACTTTGTTTATGTAAGAGTCATACAAGGTTACAAGGTCTGAGAATAGTCTGCCAGTAAGAGTATGGATTTCAGAACAAATAAATAGCTACATACTGCATAAAAAATTGGAAGTTTTGAAACTACTTCTCTGATAATTCAGCACTAGCCATGCTACAGCATGTTCTAATTTACCATTTGGTATATGCTTTTTGAAAATACTGAAAGTACATGCCAGTGGTCAACTAAATCATAGAAAATTCAAGCCCTATTTTACATGATGGGTGAGACATTGAAAACTGCATGACTTAGAAATGCCAGTCCCATTAAAAGTTAATGAGACTTATGTTCCTAAATCACTTACTCTCTTTTGAAAATCTCACCCATTTTCGTTTCCAGGGCTACTGCTGCCAATCACCAATATTTTAGCAAAGCTTTTGATACAGTCTCCCACAGTATTCTTGCCATCAAGTTAAAGAAGTCTGGGCTGGATGAATGGACGGTAAGGTGGATAGAAAACTGGCTAGATGGTCGGGCTCAATGGGTAGTGATCAATGGTTCCATGTCTAGATGGCAGCCGGTATCAAGTGGAGTGCCCCAAGGGTCGGTGCTGGGGCCGGTTTTGTTCAATATCTTCATTAACGATCTGGAGGATGGTGTGGACTGCACCCTTAGCAAGTTTGCAGATGACACTAAACTGGGAGGAGTGGTTGATACGCTGGAGGGTAGGGATAGGATACAGAGGGACCTAGACAAATTAGAGGATTGGGCCAAAAGAAATATGATGAGGTTCAACAAGGACAAGTGCAGAGTCCTGCACTTAGGACGGAAGATTCCCATGCACTGCTACAGACTAGGGACCGAATGGCTGGGTAGCAGTAATGCAGAAAAGGACCTAGGGGTTACGGTGGACGAAAAGCTGAATATGAGTCAACAGTGTGCCCTTGTTGCCAAGAAGGCTAATGGCATTTTGGGTTGTATAAGTAGGGGCATTTCCAGCAGATCAAGGGATGTGATCATCCCCCTCTACTCAGCACTGGTGAGGCCTCATTTGGAGTACTGTGTCCAGTTTTGGGCCCCACACTACAAGAAGGATGTGGATAAATTGGAGAGAGTCCAGCGGAGGGCAACAAAAATGATTAGGGGGCTGGAGCACATGACTTATGAGGAGAGGCTGAGGGAACTGGGATTGTTTAGTCTGCAGAAGAGAAGAATGAGGGGGGATTTGATAGCTGCTTTCAACTACCTGAAAGGGGGTTCCAAAGAGGATGGATCTAGACTGTTCTCAGTGGTAGAAGATGACAGAACAAGGAGTAATGGTCTCAAGTTGCAGAGGGGGAGGTTTAGGTTGGATATTAGGAAAAACTTTTTCACTAGTAGGGTGGTGAAGCACTGGAATGGGTTACCTAGGGAGGTAGTGGAATCTCCTTCCTTAGAGGTTTTTAAGGTCAGGCTTGACAAAGCCCTGGCTGGGATGATTTAGTTGGGTTTGGTCCTGCTTTGAGCAGGGGGTTGGACTAGATGACCTCCTGAGGTCTCTTCCAACCCTGAGATTCTATGATTCTATGATTCTAATATTTTTAAGATAGTACATTTTTTGTAATTATCTGGCATAATAAAAGCACCAAAATTGTTTCCTGGAGAAAAACAAATCCAGAAACCCTAAAATACTGCAGCACTTCTGTTTCACTTTCTGTACCAATGATGAGAGGATTCTGTGAAGACAGACTTTTTTTTACAGGATCTGAAAAATTTCTATAGTAATCCAACATATATGCCCATATTAAGCACCATAGACTGCCAAATTCCAGAGAAACAGAAAACACTCTAGACTTGTGCATGGAATCACTTTTATGTGTTATTTCAAATGCCCTTCCTGAAGTTCTTATGGTGATCTGCGGAGGGAGGGGGGAAGAATTCTGAAGATAAAAGTAAATTCCAGTGCCATTTCTATGATTGTGGAACCATGGGAAGCCAGGGGCACTGAATTTATCACAGTATTTACATTACTGTTACAAATCCAAATGTTTCACCTATTTTCTAGGAATACTTCACCTTGGTTAAAAAGAACCAAGCAAAATCACGGTGCAACGGTAATACAATTAGGGCATTACCGATGCACCCAAAACTTGTAGATTGTGCAAGGAATATCAGGTTGCAACCTGTATAAGTGCAGGTAACTGTGCAAAAAGGGGCTAAAACTGTTTTTCTTTAATAATTGTATTCTCTGCCATGCATTGTCAGGGATTGAAGAAAGCACATGCCCAGCTTTCATTATCTGAAGATAACTTTCCAAATGTAAACCAGTGCAGACCTGTCTTCCTGAGTCTGCAAACTGGCAGTTCCAGAGCTTCTATTCCGCCTCACAATGCTGCCAAGCACTAGCAGCTTTGGTCAGTTTCACTGCTGTTATTCAGAACCCCAGGGGTGACGGTAAAACTGAGAAAAATGGTGCCTCTTTCAGGAAAAGTAAGTTCAAGCAGAATCAGGCACTGGAGCTATTCATAGAGAAGCTCAATCCCCGCTTCCCTCCTCCCATGGAGTAGGAGGAGGGAGGGGATTTCTCCCTTTGGGTCTTGAAAAAACAAGAGTGAAAAACAGGGTGCTGGGCTATGGGGGAGATCTGTGTGTGACAGGGCACTGCGGGTCTGTGTGGGGCATTGTGCAGTTATGGTGTGGGGCTGTGGGGAAGGGCACTGGGAGGGAGGAAGGAAGGGAGGGGAAATCTGTGTGTAATTGGGAAACTAGAGAGTGGGGGTTTTTGTGTGGGGTGCTGGGCAGCTATGGTGGGGCTGTGGGCAGGGGTGTGCTGGGCGAGGTGTGTGTGCACAGCACTGTGCATTTATGGTGGAAGAGTTGTAAGTGGGGCGCTCGGCAGGGGAGCTCTGTGGCACAGCATGGGCGCACCCCAATAGGAAAGGGCACGCTGGTAGCACACGGCCAGGCGGACCAGTGTGCCCCTGGCTCCCAACGAGGCTGCCGGCTGCAACCACATGCTGATCAGTGTCTGTACTCCCCCGCTGCTCCCCACCAACGTTGGCCTGAGTAGTTCACGCTTGCGATC